>NC_083770.1:51336574-51359074 GCF_963514075.1 Conger conger | reverse complement strand
CACACACACGCGCACACACACACACACACGCACACACACACACACACACGCGCACACGCGCACACACACACACACACACACACACACACACACACACACACACACACACACACACACACACACACACACACACACGCGCACACGCGCACACACACACGCACACACACACACACACGCACACACGCACACACGGACACACACACACACACACACACACACACGCGGGCACGCTCACAGCTCACAGGCCCATTTTAGCAGTATGAAGAGGAGAGTAACTCGGCCCCACACAAAATAGCCGCATTCTTCTCTCCTGTAACACTGAGCTCATCTACAGGAATGTAGCTGTACTACATCTTCACATTTTAAATGGCCTTTAGACAGATTCTTATGGATTTTCCTTTTTAAGCTTTTAAAATCCTTTGCAGTCTTTGAGCTAAATTTGTGCAGAATGCACTGTGAGTGATAATGTTTCATATTTGCTCAGGGATTTGGGGGTGAAAAGCTTGCCAGGTGTGGAAGACCGAGGCGACCCGTGTTCAGGAGGCAGAGTGCTCAGGAGGCCCGTGTTCAGGAGGCAGAGTGCTAACCGCGAGTGACAGGCGGCTTCAGAGCTCCCAATTACTCCCAATTAAAGTGACCACGACCTAATTACAGGAAAACCCCACAAATCGGTCCTAATTAAAGCAGAACTCCGCAAATCAGCAGGATAGCGCTTGAGAAGGCAGAGTCCTCCCTCTCACTGAGCTGCTTTCTTCAGCGCAAAGGCTGGTGCTGAAACAAATTAATTTCACATATTAAATCAAACACATATGGCAATTAGCAACAGGACATTGGCAATTAATGCCCCTGAAAGGGTACCAGCCCTCGGTGTGCGTAGAAATCTATGGATGACACAGGTGGTGAGATTGCCTATCAATCACCGTGCGTTTCTGCGCTCCCACGCCCACCACCAGGCCCCGGAGGTGACAGGCGAGACGAATGGCGCTGTATTTAGGGAAACAGAATATCAATAAATACCAGGGGAAACGCACGCACAGCCCTGAGGGACAGCCGTGCGGTTTAAACAACCCGGCCGAGGAGCCCGCCAGATTAATCACGCTGCATCTTTCACCAGCCCGTCCCGTCTGACAGACTCCCGGCTCCTAATAAAACCACCGCCAAGCCCATGTTCATAGAGGGAGGGGGCACGTGCAGCGTGAGACTCAGACAGGAAGTGGAGTCTGTCGCGTCTCTCTGATGTGTGTCTGTTCACTCAGAACGCTGAGGCTCCTTTACCTGTGCTGTTAGCTGGGCTCTCCCAGGAGCATCATGGCTGTTTTCCCCTGCTGGGGCGTCTGTTCTGACTGCTCTGGCTGCTCTAGCTGCACTGGGTGCTCTGGCTGCTCTAGCTGCACTGGCTGCTCTAGCTGCACAGGCCGTCTGCCTGCTTCCAGTGCTTTGATGGGAGCATGCTGTCATTCCCAAAGGAGGCTTTTTGTGCCCAACAATTCATCACTGAAGTGAGAACCATATGTGAGCCATTTCACCAACCCTGCACTGCCCCGGTCTGTCCTGACCTGCCCCCTACTGCCCCAGTCTGCCCCAGTCTGCCCCAGTCTGCCCCAGTCTGCCCCAGTCTGCCCCAGTCTGCCACAATCTGCCCCAGTCTGCCACAGTCTGCCACAGTCTGCCACAATCTGCCCCAGTCTGCCACAGTCTGCCACAGTCTGCCACAGTCTGCCACAGTCTGCCCCAGTCTGCCACAGTCTGCCCCAGCTCTGATACCACCACAAGGTCGTGTCTAACAGGAGATCATATCAGCTCTCAGATCTCACTGCCCCCCTGGCTCAGGTCTAAAGCCTCCTTTCATAATAATATTCTGTCAGAGAGCAGCTCAGACACCTCACCTCCTGCTGCTACAGTCCTCACCTCCTGCTGCTACAGACCTCACCTCCTGCTGCTACAGACCTCACCTCCTGCTGCTACAGACCTCACCTTTCATGCTGGAGTCGGTATGATGAATGATGACACTCCTAGGAAGTACATGGAAGGCTCATCAGTAATTGTATTTCTGGGCCATGGCAGCCATCTTGTGGTCGTGCCACTAGTGGAAGTATACAGTTAAATATGATTGAATGGAGCCACGTGTCCATGTTCTTGTGCAGTTCTCTGAGTGGATCTGCCAGGTCAGCAGCAGCTAAGAGGCACCAGAGGAGTATGATGGGTAATCTGTGCTTTATTAGAATGTGCTGGAGACAGCAGGTCAATTTCACACCATCATGTTAAATATTACATCCCCTCATAATAAACTCAGGTTAGTTTCCTCCACGGATTTGGGCCTTCTGGATTGATCTTAATGAAAGAGTCCTTTACAAGATCTGAAGAACATTGTTACTATATAAAAAAGATACCCCACACAGCAGTGGGGTATGAGCCTGTCTAATACACACACACACACACACACACACACACACACACACACACACACACACACACAGCAGTGTGGGGTATGAGCCTGTCTAATACACACACACACACACACACACACAGCAGTGTGGGGTATGAGCCTGTCTAATACACACACACCCACACACACACACACACACACACACTGTGTATTAGACAGGCTCATACCCCACACTACTGTGTGTGTGTAATGCGTAGGTTGTTTCTGATGATCTGGTGATCTTGTGTAATGGAATAATGTGGCGTCTGTGTAGCGAGCCGTTGGGCGCTTAATGAAACTGCGCGCTTCGCCGAGGTCCTGACCTTTCTGTAATACACACACAGCGCTCTCATTTCACATAAGCTGATGCTTAACCTCAGAGATTTGGAGCAGTTATTAGCACAGGTATTAGATTAGATTTCCTTGTACAGTAGCTGCAGATAATCTTGTTTGAGCAGGTGAGAGGAGAGACGGAGGAAAGTGGGTATTATAATGCTGTCCCATAATGCTGTGGGAATGTGCGCATAATGCCGAACTAAAGCCAGAATGCTGCTGAGGGGAATCCCAGTGATGGGAATGCCGATGGTGTGTCTCTGGCCTGTTAGCTCCGTGGCTGCAGAAGGAAGCTTTCTCAGAGAGCAATAGATTATTTATTCATAATTAAGAGCTAAAAACATACAGAAATGTTTCTTTTTCATTTGTGTATCATAATAAGGCATGATTTGCATATGTGTTGTGTGTTACCTCAGTTTGTAGAGACTGCCTGTGCTCCCTCAGGGCTGAGGCTTCCATAGGTGCAGGCGGCCATTTTGTTTGAGTGCTCGCGGCTGATTGACTGGAGCTTTGTGTTTCTGGTCTTTGCAGTGGCGTCATGATTGAATGCCTGCTTATTATGGGTGTTTAAAGCATAAGCAGTCCTAAATGCACACATGTATGACTCCTGTCCTAAACACACCTGTATGACTCCTGACCTAAACACACCTGTATGACTCCTGTCCTAAACACACCTGTAGGGCTGTTCTCCTGAACACACACCTGTAGGGCTCTTCTCCTGAACACACACCTGTAGGGCTCCTGTCCTAAACACACCTGTAGGCCTCTTGTCCTCAATGAACACCTGCAGGTTAGAGAAGGTGTGTGTTTTTGTGTGCAGTTTTTCACCATGCTTCTGAACAGATGTGCGAGTGAACATGCCCATACCAAAAGCTGGCTGCCATTCTTTTAGTTTTGATATGTTCGTTTTTCAGTTGAACATGTACTTGTTTTAATTTTTTCTAATAAAAGGATGATTCATGTTTTTCCTGACACCTCTTTGCATATATCAGAAACAATTACCAACTGGCTATTCGCACCGTCACCAAAACAAACAGAAAACGTTCACATGCAACCCATGCTTACCCCTAAACCATAACCCCTAAACCATAACCCTGACCCATAACCACTACTCTCTAACCCTTAACCCCCAAACCCTGATCCCTAACCCCTAATTCCCAAACCATAACCCTGACCCATAACCGCTACTCCCTAAGGCTTAACCCCCAAGACCTAACCCCTAACCCCTAACCCCTAAACCATAACCCTGACCCCTATTTGGGAAAAATGCCCTTTTTAACATTTCACAGGTGAGCATCGTCTGATGAAACAGATCCCAGTAAAAACAACCATAGCTATACTTGAGCTTAACTTTCGTATTTATTTGCAAAGAAATAACAGAAACGGAGAAAGCTTACCGGCTTTCTGATTTTAATCAGACATAGTAAGACTCTTATACACACTAAGCTGGCCATGAACATTTATCAGTATTTTGTCTTTTGAATACCCCTTGTTGACCTTGCTGTAAGACCGGAATGTGCTAGCTACCCCCTTCCAGGAGAAGCAGAGACATCAAAGGCTGTCTGTCTTCTGGGAGACAGAGAAAGGCTCCTTGTAAGCACTTAATTCAGAAAGTGGTCTAATAGTAATAAGGATTGAAAATAAATTGTTATTTTTAACCACATGATTGTCTTCATGTTAACACACATTGTCAATTAAGAATCAATTAAGAAAATGACCCTTACACCCCTAACCACTACTCGATAACCCCTTACCCCCAAACCCTGATCCCTAACCCCTAACCTCTAAACCATAAACCTGACCCCTTACCACTACTCCCTAACCCCTAAACCCTAACCCCTAATTCCCAGACCCCAAACCCCAAACCCCAAACCCTAACCTCTAAACCATAAACCTGACCCATAACCACTACTCCCTGACCCCTAAACCCTAACCCCTAATTCCCAAACCTTAACCCCTAAACCATAACCCTGACCCCTAACCACTAATACCCCTATCCCTTAACTATCCCTTAAATCGAGCCAATAATCCCTAAACCCTAACCTATAATCCCTAAAATCTACGACCTGACAGCAAAACCCAACCCCTAAACCCAACCCATAACCCATAACCCATAACCCATAGCCCTTAATCCTTTACTTTTTTCTTTTTTGGCAGTAGAAAAGGCTGTTTGTTCAGTTTTGCGACAACTGCTGTTATTGACTGAGCAGGCCTATAACTGCATTCTGTACTTCCAAGTTTTCTAATGAATCAAGAGTGATGGGACCAATTTTTTGTCTCATGGTGCCACATTTCTAGGCCTCTTACTTCCATGGCATTACTGGGAATCATGGCCATTTTTTCAAAGGCTATTCAAAGTTACCGGACCGTGGAGTGTTATTGCCCAATTCCCCAATATCCTTCAGATATTTAGAGGATGAAATGAAAATGTGCTGATACGTATTCAAAAAAGGAAAAAAATACTTTTTACAGTTTTGTGCAAAGAACATAGTGGCAGTACTGTTGGTGATTAAAGAAATGTTACATTAACAGTAGACGTGTTTGAATGATTGCTTCGATGTACATTCATTTCCCCAGTACTGCTTCCCTGCAGGTTACCTTGCACCTTTCACCTAGGGGATTGAGCTGGTGACTACATTACCCAGGGGATTGAGCTGGTGACTACATTACCCAGTAGATTGAGCTGGTGACTACATTACCCAGGGGATTGAGCTGGTGACTACATTACCCAGGGGATTGAGCTGGGTGACTACATTACCCAGGGGATTGAGCTGGGTGACTACATTACCCAGGGGATTGAGCTGGGTGACTACATTACCCAGGGGATTGAGCTGGTGACTACATTACCCAGTAGATTGAGCTGGTGACTACATTACCCAGGGGATTGAGCTGGTGACTACATCACCCAGGAGATTGAGCTGGTGACTGCATTACCCAGGGGATTGAGCTGGTGACTACATTACCCAGGGGATTGAGCTGGGTGACTGCTTGGCTCCACTCAGGAATACATGTGCTATGTATTTCTCCATAGATATGAACCTGGTTCAAACACAAATTATCCCTAATGTGAGGTGTAGGGGTAGTGATATTTGGGCTGTAGATGTGTCGCTGTCTGACGGTTTGACCATCTCAGTGCTCTCCATGCTGTGACCCACTCTGCAACGCTCCAGTGATTCAAAATAGTTTTAAATAGAGAAAGGGAATGAGGAGCTCTAATATTTTCTAGATTACTCAATTTCATACTCTAAGGTTTTCATATTCGCTCATTAATATTGTAATAAGGTGCAGTTAATATATTAAACGAGTCTCACAATATTGCCTCATTATCACTATATAAATGCAAATGCATTCCTTCAGTCATCCTGCTCTGTAACTTACCCCATTATGCCTGTCAAAGATCACCCTCTCAGATTAACTATCCATCATATGCCACATTTCTTTTGCCCTCAGAAGTTAATATGATTTTTTTTTATTTTGCTAAGTGATTCAATAGGAAAAATGTGAGTCATTCATCAGAAAGCTTGTATATATTTAACTTATTCTGAATTGTTGAATATGAATATCACATTCCTTATTGCTATACTAGGCTCATAAATAGGTTTCTTTTTGTAACAAAAGTTTTATAGAACAAGCTGGACATAAGCATACGCAAGCACAAACTGATGGAATGTGTGTTCCTTTAGAGTATGTAACAGGCCAGAGCCAACATCACACAAGTACAACATCAGACAAGTACAACATCAGACAAGTACAACATCACACAAGTACAACATCACACAAGTACAACATCAGACAAGTACAACATCACACAAGTACAACATCGCACAAGTACAGCATCACACAAGTACAGCATTACACAAGTACAACATTACACAAGTACAACATTACACAAGTACAACATTACACAAGTACAGCATTACACAAGTACAACATCACACAAGTACAACATCACACAAGTACAGCATCACACAAGTACAACATCACACAAGTACAACATTACACAAGTACAACATCACACAAGTACAACATTACACAAGTACAACATCACACAAGTACAGCATTACACAAGTACAACATCACACAAGTACAACATCACACAAGTACAACATCACACAAGTGCAGCATTACACAAGTACAGCATTACACAAGTACAACATCACACAAGTACAACATCACACAAGTACAGCATTACACAAGTACAACATCACACAAGTACAACATCACACAAGTACAACATCACACAAGTACAGCATTACACAAGTACAGCATCACACAAGTACAACATCACACAAGTACAACATTACACAAGTGCAGCATTACACAAGTACAGCATTACACAAGTACAACATCACACAAGTACAACATCACACAAGTACAACATCACACAAGTACAACATCACACAAGTACAACATCACACAAGTACAGCATTACACAAGTACAACATCACACAAGTACAACATCACACAAGTACAACATTACACAAGTGCAGCATTACACAAGTACAGCATTACACAAGTACAACATCACACAAGTACAACATCACACAAGTACAACATTACACAAGTACAACATTACACAAGTACAACATTACACAAGTACAGGCATCTCAGAGCAAACCAGACTTCCTCTCTCACTTGTCTTTATATCTCTCCCCCTCTGCCTCTCTTTCTCTCTCTCTTTCTCTTTCTCTCTTTTCCTCACTCTCTTTCCATCTCTCTCTCTCTCTCTCTCTCTCTCTCTCTCTCTCTCTCTCTCTCTCTCTCTCTCTCAATTCAATTAAAAACAAATTCAATTGAATGTGCTTTATTGGCATTAAATACATTCAAGTAAATCACCTCCTCTCCTTACAGTGACACTGTCTCCTCCTCTCCTTACAGTGACACTGTCTCCTCTCCTTACAGTGACACTCTGTCTCCTCCTCTCCTTACAGTGACACTCTGTCTCCTCCTCTCCTTACAGTGACACTGTCTCCTCCTCTCCTTATAGTGAGCACTCTGTCTCCTCCTCTCCTTACAGTGAGCACTCTGTCTCCTCCTCTCCTTACAGTGACACTCTGTCTCCTCCTCTCCTTACAGTGACACTCTGTCTCCTCCTCTCCTTACAGTGACACTCTGTCTCCTCCTCTCCTTACAGTGAGCACTCTGTCTCCTCCTCTCCTTACAGTGAGCACTCTGTCTCCTCCTCTCCTTACAGTGACACTGTCTCCTCCTCTCCTTACAGTGAGCACTAAGGTGCTCTAAGGTGTGGTCACTGAGGGCAAGTTTAGTACTGGTCTTCCAATATTCCAAATATATGGTTTTGATCTGTTTAGTTAACCCTGATTGGCAGGTTTGTGTTGTGTTGGTTAGTTCTGAACCAGCTGACTGAGGGGTAAATGGTAAATGGTTGGCATTTATATAGCGCCTTTATCCAAAGCGCTGTACAATTGATGCTTCTCATTCACCCATTCATACACACACTCCTAGGCTCCACACTCCACACTCCTAGTACCTAGGGTACTTTCCTAGGCTGACCTCTTGTGGTTTTAGAGCTTTATATCGTAATGAGTTTTCTGGGCTAGTTTTTAGATGCTCAATAAAATGTGTAGCGTAGTCTTGCTGAGTGGACCCCATATTTCACTTCCCTACAGCACAATTGGCTGTATAACGCTATCGAATATTTTAGTCCAAATTAGGAATGTTTATTTTATGGAATCTTCTTTTGATTGCATAAAAAGCTCTACAGGCCTTTTCTTTTAATGCATTCACTTCCAGACCCAAGCCCCCTGACGCACTGATCTTTAGTGTAATTATAATTTAGTGTTTGTTCTAGGGCGGTGTTTTCAAGAGAAAAGCAGTATCTTCTTTTCTGAGATTTCTTTGGAACATGATTTGCTGTCAGGGCTCAGTTCTGACAGTATTTCTCCAGCAGGTCCAGATGCTGCTGTAGCCCCTTCACTGCGGGCGATAGCAGCACCAGGTCATCTGCAGGTCATCTGCAGGTCATCTGCAGGTCATCTGCAGGTCATCTCCAGGTCATCTGCAGGTCATCTCCAGGTCATCTGCAGGTCATCTGCAGGTCATCTGCAGGTCATCTGCAGAGACTTCTCTGTTATTTATGGTGAGGCCAGAAGCTGCAGATTGTTCCAGTAACTCCGCTAACTCGTTTATATAAATATTGAACAAAGTAGGACTCAAACTGCAGCCCTGCCTCACCCCACACTCTTGAGTGAAGTATTCTGTTTTGTTTTTTGCACATTTATTTTGCATATATGCTGATTTAATTATATCATCAACGTTACCTCCTACACCACTTTACTGTAATAGAGGCCCTAATGAATCAAACGCTTTCTTTAAGTCAATAAATCAAGCAAAAATATTCCTTTTTTTTTTTGTTGCACATGTTCATTAATTAGGGTGTGTAGGGTGTAAATATGATCACTCATCCAATGTTTTGGAAGAAAGCCAATCTGACTCTAACTCAAAACACAGTGCTCGGTAAGGAAGGCCTGTATTCAGGTGTTAAGAATACTGCAGAAAACCTTCCCCAAATTACTGTTCACACAGATGCCTCGGTAGTTATTGGGGTCAAATTTATCTCCACTTTTCTAGATTGGGGATATAAACCCTTGGCTTCAGATCTCAGGGAAGTAGCCTGTTTGTAGAACCAGGTTGAATAACTTAAGTAAGGCCTTCTGCAGCTCAGGGCTATATTTAAGCATTTTCGTTCTGATGCTGTCAGGGCCACAAGCTATTCTTGGTTTGAGTTTTTGGGTGTTTTCTATTAGTTCTTTTAGTGTAATTTCGTTGTCGAGTGGATTTTGGTTGTCATTGATTGTTGATTCAAGCAATTTCAGTTTTTCTTTCAGTAGTTTTTGTTCCAAATTGAAATAATTTCAAGATAATTCTGTATTATAATAATTCTGTAATATACAGTACTGTGAAAAGGTCTTAGGCACCTGTATAACATTCTGTATAGATAAGATTCTTTAAAAAAAAAATTAAATTAAAGGTCTAAATAAACATACTATACATTTTACATTTCATTTGAGTAATTTGGCAGAATAGTTAAAAACTGAATCAAATCAATATTGTTTGTGACCACCCTTTGGCATTAACACTGCATCACTCCTCTGAGATAGCCAACGCTGTCCTGCAGTTCTATATGACAATCGGCACGGAGGTTGTTCCAAGCATGTTGGAGAACTTGCCACAGTTCTTCTGCCGACTTTGGTTGGCACCTTGCTTCTGATCTCAGACAGCCTTCATCAAGTTTTCATGTAAAAAGTAGTTAGTTGCTTACAGTAATATGTAACTTTTAAAAATTAAATACCAAAATGTCTCTGTAAAATCTTTTGGAAAATGAATATTAACACACACTAACACACACACAAAATATACATATATATAATAAAGTCTAGGTTGCCTAAGACATCTGCACGGTACTGTAGATTTTGAAGTGTTTTTTCCAAATTTTGCTCTTTTGGATGGTTAATTCTTCCGGTATTTCATTACTTAAGTTATTCCATTTTCATTTTCATTTTCATTTCATTTTGGTTAATTCAATCTTCTATCTCTTCATGAGTTTTGTGAATTTGGTTTTGTTTCTTTTGTTTTTAGGTTTGTTTATATTATGAAAGAATTTCACTTTCTCACTTCCTTTCTATCTCTTTCCTCTCTACTGTTTCTCTCCCTATTTCTCTTACACAACACACTCTCTCTCCCTATCTCTCTCCTTCATATTCTCCAGACATTCAGCCCCTCTGTGCTGTATGTTTCCAGACTGGCTTAATTTGATGTCTAAATAAGCATATCTGCTCTCGGGGGCATTGAACAGGAGTAGGATGAGTCTCCCGAGGGGTGGGACTCATTCGGGATAACCTCGGGGCTGAGATGAAGACACTGGGCTGGGTTTTGGGTGGATGCCCCCATGGCTTTCCTTAAGAAGCACATGCTGTCCCAGCTGCTACACTATGTAGGGCAGCCATGAGAAACAGATCTCATTTCAGATCTCATTTCAATGTTACTTCATGAATGTAATGTAAAGGAGTGTCTGTAGACTTCTATGCAAGTTTAACATGATGAGAAACTCTGGTTCACTGGTCTGTAGTTTAACATCATGAGACATGCTAGTTCACTGGTCTGTAGTTTTACATCATGAGAATCTCTGATTATCTGGTCTGTAGTTTAACATCATGAGAAATGCTAGTTCTCTGGTCTGTAGTTTAACATCATGAGAAATGTTAATTCTCTGGTCTGTAGTTTAACATCATGAGAAATGCTAGTTCTCTGGTCTTTATGTGTACATCCAGGTGTAGCTACTCTCACAGACACACACTGAGTATCCTGCCCTGCCCCTGGATCATTTCATCACTTCTGTTTCATTCGCGTCCAGTTAGCCATGCTATTCTGTTAATGCACAGAATAATCAGTCAATCAATTACTGTCAATTGTTAATTCATTTACCCAGCTAATTATTCATCTAAATTCGTTATTAAAGACCCAGTACCTTTAAATGTTCATTAATCCTTCACTACCAAATTAGCCCGGGCCTCCCCCCCATTCCTTTGCTTTCTAATGCTCTACGAGCTGACTGAACCAAACTGCGGGCAGCGGAGAGAAATCGGAAAAGGTCCCATCTCCCCAGTGATATGGCTTCCTTCTATGCCCTCCTGTCATCTTTCTATTATTTTGTCTCTCTAGCTAAATCTTCCTTCTTTCATTCTAAAATTAACGCAGCCACCTCTAATCCCCGCAAACTGTTTTCAACCTTCTCCTCTCTTCTGCCCCCACTACCCCCCATCCCCTCATCACTCACACCTCTTTGAAAAGAAGGTAGATGAAATCCGCAATTCCTTCGCCCCACCCTCTCCCCCTGCTGACCCTCCTACCTTCCTCAACTCCCTATCCTCCTTTTTTCCCCTCTCTGACTCCGACACTTTGAAACTCCTCACATCCCACCACCCGACCACCTGTCCTCTTGACCCCATCCCCTTTTTGTCATGGTGGGAGGTAATACCCGTGGTGATCGCCAGAGGGCCCAGGATAATTGGTAACACCTGTTCCTCGTTTGCACCAGGGGAATTGCCTCCCAGCAGAGTATTTAAGGCCAGTTCTGACTGGTCTTCAGTGCTTCTGTGTTACCGTTCGCCCTAGCACAAAGCCGGTAAATGCACAAGGTAGACTCTGTGTTTATTCGAGTCAGGTTCTGTGCAGGTGTGTGTGTCGAAGCAATTCAATTTAAAGAAAGAAAAGAACAAAGGTAAGGAAGGCGCTCGGTTTAGTTGTTGGGTTCACCAACGCCTTCCCTAAGGGTTTTCATTTTTGTTTTGGGCTCGTGTGAGCCGGCGGTAGAGGGACGTTGTCCCCGGTAAATGTATTTTGGTTTGTGTTTATTCCTGAGCTGCGCCTCATGGTTTTTGTTTAGCCTACGCTGTTTTTGGCTAGGTTGTATTTTTATTTCATTGCCCCTGATTGGGCACTCTCTGTGCTCGTTATTCGGCACAGTTACTGGTCGGTACACTCGCCCTGTTCTCAAAGGGTCGTTTTATTTTCTTCAGCCATTTTGGGCTCCTTTTCTGTTTTCCCAATTAAGAATCGCCTTCAGGTTTGTTTTTGTTCTCCCCCCTGTTACGGGAGTTATTCTCATTTTTTGTCCCACTTATCCCTGTACTCTGCCCCTGGGATCTAGGAGGGGTATTATTTAGGCGCACTTGGTCCTCCGCTCCAACCCCACCATTATAGAACACAGAAGCCATCTTGGAGAGACCAGCGACTAGTTCAGGGATGAATGTGGGAGATTCCCCACTGGAGGCGGTGGTAGGCAGGAACAGGCGCTGCAGGTGTTGCAGGCACAGCAGGCTGCCACCACCGAGCAGCAAACTATCGTGTTTCAGCGCCAGGATGAGATCCTGGCCAGGTTAGGTAGGCAGCAGGATGTGCTGTTGGAGCTCGCCGATAGTTTTCGACAGTTAATGAACGAGTTCCGCTCAGCACAGGGACAAGCACCATCCCCTGACCCACCTCACCCACCCACTACCCCCCCTCTTGCGATACCCCCTTACCAGCCTCTTACACCATTGGTCAGGGAGCCTAAGTTACAGCTGCCATTGCGGTACGGGGGGGAGGCGGGTAAATGCAAGGGGTTCCTATCCCAGTGCTTGATATTTTTTAAAGCGCAGCCCTCACGGTTTTCGACCAATGACGCCTGTGTGGCTTTTATTCTGTCTTTATTGACTGACAAGGCTCTGGCCTGGGCAGATCCGCTGATCCGGGCACAATCCCCCGTAATGAATAACTCCCAGCTCCTTATACAAGAGATGACACAGGTTTTTGATCATGATGTCACGGGCAAGGAGGCGGCGGCCCGACTTACTTGGATGAGGCAGGGAGCTCAGAGTGTCGTCGAATTTTCTGTGGCATTTCAGGCTCTGGCAGGGGAGACGAGGTGGGCGGACGAACCGCTAATGACTCTATTTACGGGAGCCTTGTCAGATCCCGTCAGGGACGCGCTGGCCACATTAGAGCCACCAAGGGATTTAGGGTCGCTCATTTCTACCGCAATCTGGATTGATAACCGGGTTCGGGAGCGAGAGAGAGAGAGAGCCGGCAGAACTGGCGGGGTAAAGTGGCCGGTTTCACCTTCCCTAGACAGAGGTAAAGTGGCAGAGAGGAGACAGGGGGCACACAGGGTAGAGGAGCCCATGCAGCTGGACAGTACCACGCTGACGTGCACTAAGAGGCGACCTGGGAGAGTAGGGCTGTGTTTTTTCTGCAAGCGGCCAGGGCATATGGTAAAAGACTGTCCCGTTCTGAAGGTAAAAGATCAGTCCCACTAGCGGAGCGAAAGTCGCTAGTGGGACCGACCAAAGGGATTAGCTTTCGCACTACTATCCCTGTCGAATTGACATGGGGAGGGGTCGTGGTTAAAGCAGAGGCATTCATCGATTCGGGGGCGGTGGACAACTTTATTGACCGTCAGTGGGCTGAACGGGAAAAACTGCCAGTTCGGTCAATGCCACAGCCCCAATCTATCACGGCCCTCGACGGCCGCCCTTTGGGGTCCGGGGTAGTCCGTCACAAGACAGAATGGGTCACTATGCGGATCCCGGTTCGGGGCCACCAGGAGCGCATATATTTTTACTTGGTGGAGTCCCCGGCTTACCCGGTAGTCTTAGGTCATGTCTGGCTTGTAAAGCATCAGCCACGTATCAACTGGGGTAACCGGAGTAATCCGGTGTCTTGCTGGGGTTCACAATGTGTGACTCACTCCAACCTGATGCATATGTCCTCGACTCCTCCCAGGGAGACTGACATAGGGTCCGAGTGGGACGAGGAGGAGTCCGGGGAGCCTCGGGACCCTAATATCGGTGGGCCGGAGGAGGAGCAGGGGGGGGGCTTGAGTGGGACTCGGTCTATGATTGGGAACGTCCTATTGACGAATGTCAGGACAGTGATGGTATAGACTGGGACACCCAAAGCCTTTCCCAAACGGCAGGCAGTGAGTATGGGGGTCGGATGGTAGGGGCTGTTGAATTCCCGCTGCCAAATAATGTCCCGAGGGAGTATAGCTGGCTAGCAGAGGTGTTCAGCAAACAACGGGCGACCACGTTACCCCCACACCGAGCGTACGATTGTGCGATTGACCTGTATCCGGGTACTACCCCACCTCGGGGCTCACTCTATTCGCTATCTGTGCCAGAGAGTAGAGCCATGAAGGAGTACATTCGCGATGCTTTAGCCAGCGGGTTCATAAGGCCATCCTCATCACCAGCGGGGGCAGGGTTCTTTTTTGTCAAAAAGAAAGAGGGGGGCTTAAGACCCTGCATCGACTATAGAGGACTGAACGCTATCACTGTAAAAAATAGATACCCCATCCCGCTTATGAACTCTGCATTCGAGCGTCTACAAACGGCATCTGTATTTACTAAATTGGACCTCCGGAATGCGTACAATTTGGTGCGCATAAAAGAGGGCGATGAGTGGAAGACTGCTTTTAACACTCACTCCGGACACTACGAATACTTAGTTATGCCGTTTGGCCTCACCAACGCCCCTGCTGTGTTTCAGGCGCTTGTCAACGATGTGCTCAGGGAGATGTTAGAAAAGTTCGTCTTCGTCTATCTGGACGATATTCTGATATTTTCCGCCACTCTCTCTGAGCACATCCATCACGTAAAGCTGGTATTGACACGCCTGTTAAAGGCTTGTCTGTTTGTTAAGGCAGAGAAGTGCGTGTTTCACGCAAATTCCGTTTCTTTTTTGGGGTTTATTGTGTCGCCAGGTAAGACGGAGATGGATCCGCAAAAGATTAATGCCGTTAAGAACTGGCCCACTCCAGAGTCTATTAAGCAGGTGCAGAGGTTTCTGGGGTTCGCCAACTTTTATCGGCGATTCATTCGAAATTTTTGCACTGTGGTCGCTCCCATTACCGTGCTCACGAAGAAGAGTGCACCCGCACACTTTGTGTGGACCCCTCGGGCGGAAGCAGCGTTTGTGGAGTTAAAGAGCAGGTTCTGTTCAGAGCCCATTCTTATAACTCCAAACCCGTCGCTGCCCTTCATTGTAGAGGTGGATGCCTCTGAGCTGGGGGTGGGGGCTATTCTCTCACAGCGGTCGCCGAAAGATCAAAAGGTTCACCCTTGTGCGTATTTCTCTCGGTCTCTGTCCCAGGCTGAGAGGAACTACGACGTAGGGGACAGAGAATTACTAGCGGTGAAATTGGCCTTGGAGGAGTGGCGTCACTGGCTGGAAGGGGCGGAACATCCTTTTACTGTGTGGACGGACCACAAGAATTTAGAATACCTCCAAACTGCCAAGACACGCAATTCGCGCCAGGCGCGCTGGGCGTTGTTCTTTGCGCGTTTCTCTTTCACGGTGACGTACCGGCCAGGGTCCAAAAACGCGAAGCCAGACGCCCTTTCACGTGTCTTTGACAAGACTGACAGAGAACGCACTCCTGAGCCAATTCTCTCTGGGGCGCGAATCGTGGCACCTGTTATTTGGGAGATTGAGGCAGCAGTGCAGAAGGCATTACGCCATGAGCCAGACCCGGGGGGGGGGGGGGGGCGTCTCATTGCCTCTTTGTACCGGCTAGGGTCCGCTCTCAAGTGCTACAGTGGGGACATGCCTCCCGGCTGGCGGGGCATCCAGGGGCACACCGCACTAAGGACTTTCTGTCCCGACGGTTCTGGTGGCCCGGCATGGAGAGGGACGTACGGGATTTTGTGGCCGCCTGTCCGGTCTGCGCTCGCAGCAAGAACTCCCACCAGGCTCCCGCAGGCCTATTGCGACCGTTACCCACCCCAGGAAGACCGTGGAGCTGTATCGCTCTAGATTTTATCACGGGGTTACCGCCCTCCGAGGGTAAGACGGTCATTCTGGTGGTGGTTGACCGGTTCTCTAAGGCAGCGCATTTTGTAGCGCTGCCCAAGCTACCATCAGCTGCGGAGACTGCACGATTGGTAATGGACCACGTATTTAGGATACACGGTCTTCCCCAGGACGTGGTGTCTGACCGTGGACCGCAGTTTGTGTCCCGTTTCTGGCGTACGTTCTGCTCCCTGGTAGGCGCCTCGGTGAGCCTCTCATCGGGGTTTCACCCGGAGACCAACGGGCAGACGGAACGTACCAACCAGACTCTGGAGAACACGCTCCGGTGTCTAGCCGCGGCCAACCCCACGTCCTGGAGTCGCCAACTCACGTGGGCAGAGTACGCACATAACACCTTGCGCAACGCCTCCACGGGGCTCTCGCCTTTCGAGGCACAATTTGGGTACGCTCCACCGCTGTTCCCGGAACTGGAGCGGGGGGTGGAGGTGCCTTCCGCGGAGGCCTTCGTTCGGAGGTGCCGGGCCACCTGGAGTAAGGTTCGTGCTGCGCTCTTACGGGCCACCGCCACCCAAAAGAGACTGGCCGATAGGCGCCGTCGGGCGGCGCCGTCCTACAGGGTGGGGCACTCGTGATTTGCCTTTGCGGGTCGAATCCCGCAAGCTTGCCCCTCGCTACGTGGGCCCATTTAAAATTATAAGAAAAATCTACCCGGTCACAGTACGCCTCCAGTTACCCCGGTCCATGAGAATTCATCCCACCTTTCATGTCTCTCGCCTGAAACCGGTGCTCACTAGTGCGCTGGCTCCGGCGGAGGTTTCCCCACCACCTCCACGGCTCATCGACGGGGGCCCGGTCTACACCGTGCGCCGCATCTTGGCGGAGCGCCGCATAGGCAGAGGCAGACAGTACCTCATTGACTGGGAGGGTTTTGGTCCGGAGGAGCGCTGTTGGGTACCTTCAAGGGACATCTTGGACCCGGAACTTATTCGGGAGTTCCACAGACGGGGGGCTGAAGGAGCGTCTGGGGCCACTCCTTAGTAGGGGGGTCCTGTCATGGTGGGAGGTAATACCCGTGGTGATCGCCAGAGGGCCCAGGATAATTGGTAACACCTGTTCCTCGTTTGCACCAGGGGAATTGCCTCCCAGCAGAGTATTTAAGGCCAGTTCTGACTGGTCTTCAGTGCTTCTGTGTTACCGTTCGCCCTAGCACAAAGCCGGTAAATGCACAAGGTAGACTCTGTGTTTATTCGAGTCAGGTTCTGTGCAGGTGTGTGTGTCGAAGCAATTCAATTTAAAGAAAGAAAAGAACAAAGGTAAGGAAGGCGCTCGGTTTAGTTGTTGGGTTCACCAACGCCTTCCCTAAGGGTTTTCATTTTTGTTTTGGGCTCGTGTGAGCCGGCGGTAGAGGGACGTTGTCCCCGGTAAATGTATTTTGGTTTGTGTTTATTCCTGAGCTGCGCCTCATGGTTTTTGTTTAGCCTACGCTGTTTTTGGCTAGGTTGTATTTTTATTTCATTGCCCCTGATTGGGCACTCTCTGTGCTCGTTATTCGGCACAGTTACTGGTCGGTACACTCGCCCTGTTCTCAAAGGGTCGTTTTATTTTCTTCAGCCATTTTGGGCTCCTTTTCTGTTTTCCCAATTAAGAATCGCCTTCGGGTTTGTTTTTGTTCTCCCCCCTGTTACGGGAGTTATTCTCATTTTTTGTCCCACTTATCCCTGTACTCTGCCCCTGGGATCTAGGAGGGGTATTATTTAGGCGCACTTGGTCCTCCGCTCCAACCCCACCATTATACTTTTCCCTTCTACAATCTATCTCTAATGACATTCTCCCTTTTCTCTCCTCTCTAATCAACACCTCCCTCTCTTCCGGCACCATGCCCTCTTCCCTGAAGAGGGCCAGAGTCACTCCCCTGCTCAAAAAACCTACTCTTGACCCCTCTGCTCTGAACAGCTACCGACCTGTCTCTCTTATTCCCTTTCTCGGTAAAACTCTGGAACGGCGAGAACAATCTCCACAATCCCAACCAGTCCGGCTACAAGAGTGGCCACTCCACTGAAACCGCCCTGCTCGCAGTCACTGAGGCACTCCACTCTGCTAAGGCCAAATCCCTCTCCTCTGTCCTCATCTTCCTCGACCTGTTAGCTGCCTTTGATACAGTCAACCATGAGATTCTGCTCTCATCGCTGATTGGGATGGGTGTCACAGGGTCTGCACTTGCATGGTTTCCCTCCTACCTCTCTGGTCATTCCTACCAGGTGACTTGGAGCGGCTCAGTCTCTGACCCTTGGTCCTCTCCTCTTCTCTCTATACACCATGTCTCTTGGTTCTGTTATCTCTTCCCATGGCTTTTCTTACCATTCTTATGCCGATGACTCTCAACTCTTTCTTTCCTTCCCCCCCCAATACCCAGGTCACCACACAGATCTCTGCCTGCTTGGCTGATATCTCTGCGTGGATGACTTCCCACCACCTGAAGCTTAACCTGGCCAAGACTGAGCTTCTCTACATCCCTGTTAAGTCCTCTCCGACAATCGACCTCACACTGATTGTTGAGGACTTCCTCCTCCCATAAAGCCAAGACTCTTGGGGTGACACCCTGGCTCCACATGTATCCTCCACTGCCAGAACCTGCAGGTTCTTACTCTGCAATATTACATTACATTACATTAATGGCATTTGGCAGACACTCTTTGATTAGACTAAGCAGGAGACAATCCTCCCCTGGAGCAATGCAGGGAGAAGGGCCTTACTGAAGGGCCCAACGGCTGTGCGGATCTTATTGTGGCTACACCGGGGATCGAACCACTGACCTTGTGGGTCCCAGTCATGTACCTTAACCACTACGCTACAGGGTCATGTACCTTAACCACTACGCTACAGGCCGCTACAGGACGTCGTATCCGTCATCTCCTGATGGAGAAAGCCACCCAGCTCGTAGTCCAGGCGCTCATCATTTCCCACCTGGATTACTGCAACTCCCTCCTAGCCGGTCTCCTAGCTTGTGCCATCAAGCCCCTCCAGCTGGTCCAGAATGCTGCAGCCTGCCTGATGACCAGTCAACCCAGGTCGGATTTTCTCCCCCCCCCCACCCCCTTCTGATATCCCTCTTCTCTAACCAAAATAATTAAATAAAAAATAAATTTGCACTTACGATGACTGTATTTTTGTTTAGAACAGCACTTCATGTGTATTTTACGAGTTATGGATGTAATGCTTTAACTTTGGATTAAAAGCATCTGCCAAAAGACTAAAATAAAATGGAAATAATGTAAAGATGTATTATTTTTCGTTTCTGTTCTGACACTGTAACCCCAATTCAGATTGGCTGCCCATTCAAGGGTTAACCACTGGTGGTATGGGCACCTGGGTTCGGTTACAGGGTGGTATGGGCGTCAGAGCTGGGTTACAGGGTGGTGTGGGTGTTAGAGTTGGGTTACAGGGTGGTATGGGTGTTAGAGTTGGGTTACAGGGTGGTGTGGGCGTCTGAGTTGGGTTACAGGGTGGTATGGGTGTTAGAGTGGGGTTACAGGGTGGTATGGGCGTTAGAGCTGGGTTACAGGGTGGGATCGGTGTTAGGATTGGGTTACAGGGTGGTGTGGGCGTTAGAGTTGGGTTACAGGGTGGTATTGGTGTCAAGGTTGGGTTACAGGGTGGTGTGGGTGGTAGAGCTGGGTTACAGGGTGGTATAGGCTTCAGGGTTGGGTTACAGGGTGGTGTGGATGTTAGAGCTGGGTTACAGGGTGGTATAGGCGTCAGGGTTGGGTTACAGGGTGGTGTGGGTGTTTGAGCTGGGTTACAGGGTGGTATAGGTGTCAGGGTTGGGTTACAGGGTGGCGTGGGTGTTAGAGCTGGGTTACAGGGTGGTATAGGCGTCAGGGTTGGGTTACAGGGTGATGTGGGTTTTTGAGCTGGGTTACAGGGTGGTGTGGGCGTCAGGGTTGGGTTACAGGGTGGTGTAGGTGTTAGAGCTGGGTTACAGGGTGGTGTGGGTGGTAGAGCTGGGTTACAGGGTGGTGTGGGCGTCTGAGTTGGGTTACAGGGTGGTGTTGGTGTTTGAGCTGGGTTACAGGGTGGTGTGGGCGTCTGAGTTGGGTTACAGGGTGGTGTGGGTGTTTGAGCTGGGTTACAGGGTGGTATAGGTGTCAGGGTTGGGTTACAGGGTGGTGTGGGTGTTTGAGCTGGGTTACAGGGTGGTATAGGTGTCAGGGTTGGGTTACAGGGTGGTGTGGGTGTTAGAGCTGGGTTACAGGGTGGTATAGGCGTCAGGGTTGGGTTACAGGGTGGTGTGGGTTTTTGAGCTGGGTTACAGGGTTGTGTGGGCATCAGGGTTGGGTTACAGGGTGGTGTGGGTGTTAGAGCTGGGTTACAGGGTGGTGTGGGTGTTAGAGTTGGGTTACAGGATGGTGTGGGTGGTAGAGCTGGGTTACAGGGTGGTGTGGGCGTCTGAGTTGGGTTACAGGGTGGTGTGGGTGTTAGAGCTGGGTTACAGGGTGGTGTGGGTTTTTGAGCTGGGTTACAGGGTGGTGTGGGTGTTAGAGCTGGGTCACAGGGTGGTGTGGGTGTTTGAGCTGCGTTACAGGGTGGTGTGGGTGGTAGAGCTGGGTTACAGGGTGGTGTAGGCATCTGAGCTGGGTTACAGGGTGGTGTGGGTGTTTGAGCTGGGTTACAGGGTAGTGTGGGTGGTAGAGCTGGGTTACAGGGTGGTGTGGGCGTCTGAGTTGGGTTACAGGGTGGTGTGGGTGTTTGAGCTGGGTTACAGGGTGGTATAGGTGTCAGGGTTGGGTTACAGGGTGGTGTGGGTTTTTGAGCTCGGTTACAGGGTGGTGTGGGCGTCTGAGTTGGGTTACAGGGTGGTGTGGGTGTTTGAGCTGGGTTACAGGGTGGTATTGGCGTCAGGGTTGGGTTACAGGGTGGTGTGGGCCTTAGAGCTGCATGTGGGCTTTACATTGTTATGTAAATGAGTTATACATCACACATAAACACAGGCACATGGCTGTGGTTGCTAGGTCACACACTATACTGTATCAATTATGTTTCTATGAGGAGCCTGAGAAGTCAATGAGCCGAAAGATGATGTCGTTGTGGGAGATGCCTTGCTGCGTTCGGCACGAGTAGGCAAATGAGGTTATTTAGCCTGGGAAAGTCTGTGTTGCTGCTCATGTTACATTACAGTACCTAGCAAGGCGAATTAAAAGATGTGTTTAGCTAACATATCGAGCGATGCAGCTAGAGTGGTGTGCAAAAATGTGGGCGCCTCTGGTCAAAAAGCCTTTCACAATTAATATCAAACTGAACAGAAGTGAGCCTGACCTCTAAATGGTACAAAGTTAAACATGACACATTTCTCCTCAGCAATATTACTTTTTATTTTATTTTCAAGATAACCCTGTCAGTTAATGCTTAAATATAACAGCTTCCTTGAGCCTGTTAAGAGTCTTTCAATTCTCGCTATTGGAATTTTCCCCATTCTTCCTGGCAGAACACCTCTAGCTCAAAAATATTCTTCAGCCTCCTTGCATGTACAGCATGTTTGAGATCTCCACAGATTTTCAGTAATATTCAAGTCCGGGGACTGTGGTGGCCAAAACTTTCATCTGTCTTTACTGGAGGTACTTCATGGTTGATTTCGAGGTAGGCTTTGGATCATTGTCTTGCTGGAATACCAAACCTCTCTTCAACTTCAATTTCTGGATTGACCTTAAAACATTAGCCTCTGGAATGTCTTGATATTTGGTGGAATCCATTCTTCCTTCCTTTCCTGTGTCCCCAGCTGACACACAACCCCAAAGCATAATGGATCCACCTCTTTTTCACCCTTCTTTGGTGGTGGCCAAAAAGTTATATTTTGGGTTTGTCAGTCCAAAGCACATTGTTCCAAAAGGCTTCAGACTCCTCAATGTTTTCTTTTGCATACTTCAGCTGCTTAATTTTGTGTTGAGATTATTCTTTCTTGCAACTCTGCTATGTAGGGCTTTGTTGTTTAAAGTACATTCTATTGTTGTCCTGTGAACAGCTTTTTTGCAGCTCTTTTGCAGTGATGTGTGGGTTCTTCTGAGCATTTCTCACCAGGTCTCGGGACATTCTATTTGAATTCTTTCTTTGTCTTCCAGACTTTACCTTGACTTCAACTGTTCCATTTATCTCCCATTTTCTAATGATGCGTTACATCAGCCTCACACCCTATCCCTAACCCTAACCCTAACCCATTTTCTAAAGATGCTTCTGACATGTCCTCCTTGGGGTGCCCTACATCTGTGTCTAGTGTTCCAGGAATTGATAATTGTTCTCAATGCACCCATAATTGGCATACCCCTTTCTAATGATGTCTGAAAGTCATGTGGTCTGAAACTGGCTGCTGATTGGTCCACTTTTGGGTATTGCCACTGCTGTCAGTACCTCAACATGTCATTGCAAATAACATTCTCCAC
>NC_083770.1:51324074-51331574 GCF_963514075.1 Conger conger | reverse complement strand
GGTGTGTGAGTGTGTGAGTGTGTGTGTGTGAGTCTGTGTGTGTGTGAGTGTGTGTGTGAGTGTGAGTCTGTGTGTGTGTGTGTGTGTGAGTGTGTGTGTGTGTGTGAGTCTGTGTGTGTGAGTCTGTGAGTGTGTGTGTGTGTGTGTCTGGTGGGTGTGTGAGTGTGTGAGTGAGTGTGTGTGTGTGTGTGTGTGTGTGTGAGAGTGTGAGTGTGTGTGTGTGTCTGGTGGGTGTGTGAGTGTGTGAGTGAGTGTGTGTGTGTGTGTGTGTGTGTGTGTGTGAGAGTGTGAGTGTGTGTGTGTGTCTGGTGGGTGTGTGAGTGTGTGAGTGTGTGTGTGTGTGTGTGTGTGAGAGTGTGTGAGTGTGTGTGTGTGTGTGTGTGTGAGAGTGTGAGTGTGTGTGTGTGTGTCTGGTGGGTGTGTGAGTGTGTGAGTGTGTGTGTGTGTGTGTGAGAGTGTGTGTGTGTGTGAGAGTGTGAGTGTGTGAGAGTGTGTGTGTGAGAGTGTGTGAGTTCTGTTTCCTGCTTTTACTGAATATTAGCTTCTCGCTGTCAGACCTTTGACTTTAGTATTTCATCGCCATGGTAACAGGGCATGAATGGGTGCGTGATTCTCCCGTCTGCCTCATTGGCCTCTTTATTCATCTGCTGCCTCTGCACTGTGAGGGGGGTCTGCCTGCACTGTGAGGGGGCGGCCTGTAGCGTAGTGGTTAAGGTACATGACCCTGTAGCGTAGTGGTTAAGGTACATGACTGTAGTGTAGTGGTTAAGGTACATGACTGTAGTGTAGTGGTTAAGGTACATGACCCTGTAGCGTAGTGGTTAAGGTACATGACTGTAGTGTAGTGGTTAAGGTACATGACTGTAGCGTACTGGTTAAGGTACATGACTGTAGCGTACTGGTTAAGGTACATGACCCTGTAGCGTAGTGGTTAAGGTACATGACTGTAGTGTAGTGGTTAAGGTACATGACTGTAGCGTACTGGTTAAGGTACATGACTGTAGTGTAGTGGTTAAGGTACATGACTGTAGCGTACTGGTTAAGGTACATGACTGTAGTGTAGTGGTTAAGGTACATGACCCTGTAGCGTAGTGGTTAAGGTACATGACCCTGTAGCGTAGTGGTTAAGGTACATGACTGTAGTGTAGTGGTTAAGGTACATGACTGTAGCCTACTGGTTAAGGTACATGACTGTAGTGTAGTGGTTAAGGTACATGACTGTAGCGTACTGGTTAAGGTACATGACCCTGTAGCGTAGTGGTTAAGGTACATGACTGTAGCATAGTGGTTAAGGTACATGACCCTGTAGCGTAGTGGTTAAGGTACATGACTGTAGCATAGTGGTTAAGGTACATGACTGTAGTGTAGTGGTTAAGGTACATGACTGTAGTGTAGTGGTTAAGGTACATGACTGTAGCGTAGTGGTTAAGGTACATGACCCTGTAGCGTAGTGGTTAAGGTACATGACTGTAGCATAGTGGTTAAGGTACATGACCCTGTAGCGTAGTGGTTAAGGTACATGACTGTAGCATAGTGGTTAAGGTACATGACTGTAGTGTAGTGGTTAAGGTACATGACCCTGTAGCGTAGTGGTTAAGGTACATGACTGTAGTGTAGTGGTTAAGGTACATGACCCTGTAGTGTAGTGGTTAAGGTACATGACTGTAGCGTACTGGTTAAGGTACATGACTGTAGTGTAGTGGTTAAGGTACATGACTGTAGTGTAGTGGTTAAGGTACATGACTGTAGTGTAGTGGTTAAGGTACATGACTGTAGTGTAGTGGTTAAGGTACATGACTGTAGCGTACTGGTTAAGGTACATGACTGTAGCGTAGTGGTTAAGGTACATGACCCTGTAGCGTAGTGGTTAAGGTACATGACTGTAGCATAGTGGTTAAGGTACATGACCCTGTAGCGTAGTGGTTAAGGTACATGACTGTAGCATAGTGGTTAAGGTACATGACTGTAGTGTAGTGGTTAAGGTACATGACCCTGTAGCGTAGTGGTTAAGGTACATGACTGTAGTGTAGTGGTTAAGGTACATGACCCTGTAGTGTAGTGGTTAAGGTACATGACTGTAGCGTACTGGTTAAGGTACATGACTGTAGTGTAGTGGTTAAGGTACATGACTGTAGTGTAGTGGTTAAGGTACATGACTGTAGTGTAGTGGTTAAGGTACATGACTGTAGCGTACTGGTTAAGGTACATGACTGTAGCGTACTGGTTAAGGTACATGACTGTAGCGTAGTGGTTAAGGTACATGACTGTAGTGTAGTGGTTAAGGTACATGACCCTGTAGCGTAGTGGTTAAGGTACATGACTGTAGTGTAGTGGTTAAGGTACATGACCCTGTAGTGTAGTGGTTAAGGTACATGACTGTAGCGTACTGGTTAAGGTACATGACTGTAGCGTAGTGGTTAAGGTACATGACTGTAGTGTAGTGGTTAAGGTACATGACTGTAGCGTACTGGTTAAGGTACATGACTGTAGTGTAGTGGTTAAGGTACATGACTGTAGCGTACTGGTTAAGGTACATGACTGTAGCGTAGTGGTTAAGGTACATGACTGTAGTGTAGTGGTTAAGGTACATGACTGTAGCGTACTGGTTAAGGTACATGACTGTAGTGTAGTGGTTAAGGTACATGACTGTAGCGTACTGGTTAAGGTACATGACTGTAGCGTAGTGGTTAAGGTACATGACTGTAGTGTAGTGGTTAAGGTACATGACTGTAGCGTACTGGTTAAGGTACATGACTGTAGTGTAGTGGTTAAGGTACATGACTGTAGCGTACTGGTTAAGGTACATGACTGTAGCGTACTGGTTAAGGTACATGACTGTAGTGTAGTGGTTAAGGTACATGACTGTAGCGTACTGGTTAAGGTACATGACTGTAGTGTAGTGGTTAAGGTACATGACTGTAGCGTACTGGTTAAGGTACATGACTGTAGCGTACTGGTTAAGGTACATGACTGTAGTGTAGTGGTTAAGGTACATGACTGTAGTGTAGTGGTTAAGGTACATGACTGGGACCCTCAAGGTCGGCGGTTCGATCCCCAGTGTAGCCACAATAAGCCATTGGACCCTTGAGCAGGGCCCTTAACCCTGAGGCGGGGGGGGGAGGCGTCTGCCTTCCCTGTAAGGTGGGAAGTTCTGGAACTAAGTTTTATGGACTGATTAACCAAGATTACTAAAGTGATGGAAAGGCCAAGGTGTGGAGAAAGAAGGGATCTGCTCATAATCCAAAACATACAAGCTCATCTGTGAAGCATGGTGGAGGAAGTGTCATGGCTTGGGCTTGCATGGCTGCTTCTGGAGTGGGCTCACTAATCTTTATTGATGATATAACTAATGATGGTAACAGCAAGATCAATTCAGAAGTCTACAGAAACATTCTGTCTGCTAACTTACAGAGAAATGCGTCCAAACTAATTATGAGGAACTTCATCATGCAGCAAGACAATAACCGAAAACACACTTCCAACACAACAAAGTGAAAGGTTTTAGACTGATCAAGTTAATCACCGGACCTTAACCCGACTAAGCATGCATTTCACCTGAAGAGGAGATTGAAAGGAAAAAACTGAAAGAGGCTGCAGTAAAAGCCTGGAAAAGCATCACAAAAGAAGAATGCAACAGTTTGGTGATGTAAATGGGTTGCAGGCTTGATGCAGTTATTGCAAGCACGGGATATGCTACCAACTATTCAGTGTTATTTACTTTCATTTACTTAAATACTGTGTCCAATACTTTTGCTCACCTAAAAATTGGGTGGTCTGATAGCAAAGGTGCGATGTCCTAAGTAGTTTAGCACATCATCGTGTAAATACCTGGAAATAAAATTCTGGACTCTTGTCTCATGTTCATCTCAACCCCAGATGTATTCAGTGTTACAGTGTATTTCCATTTATTTCATGTTCATTTATTTATGATTTGTTGGTTTTATTGACTGTTCTTTTATGTATTATTATTGTTATTACTTATTTATTTATTTATTTTTGATCCTGTGAAGCACTTTGTGACTCTGTCTGTGAAAGGTGCTATATAAATAAAATGTACTTACTTACTTACTTACTTACAAAAACAAAGGAACTGGCCTCTCTTCCAATACATCATTAACATGACTGGTCGGAATAAATGCAGTACTGTGCAGAAGCCTTAGGCACCCTAGACTTTATTATATAAATGTTAATTTTTTTGTGTGTGTTAGTATAAAAGAACACATTTGAGATTTCAAAATATTCATTTTCCAAAAGATTTAATTTTACAGAGACATTTTTGTATTTAATTTTAAAAAAGTAACATATTACTGTAAGCAATTGACTACTTTTTACATAAAAACTTGATCAATGCTGTCTGAGATCAGAAACAAGGAGCCAACCAAAGTCTGCAGAAGAACATGCTTGGGACAACCTCCCTGCTGATTGTCTTATAGAACTGCAGGACAGCAGTGGCTATCTCAGAGAAGTGATGCAGTTTTAACGCAGATTCAGTTTTTAACTTTTCTGCCAAATTACTAAAATGTAATCTAAAGTGTATAGTATGTTTATTTAGGACCTTTCATTGAATTCTTTTTGAAAGAATCTTATCTGTACATGTAGCATGGTTAGCTCAGCTAGTTCACTAGTAAGCATGGTGAAGTGCAGTGAAAGCGAAGGCTGGTAGCAGGTTACCTCGACAACACTCCCCGATGACGTAACCCTCAAATTCAAAAGAACGTTGTTGCCCTTGGCTAGAGGCGAGTTCGTCTTTAGCTGACTGGTAACGCGTTCGTTCAACAAATTTTTGGACAAGTGAGAGGCCGGGGTTCAAATCCCACCTCGGACTCAGGCGATTTCTCACCTGTTACATACAGAATGTTATACAGGTTGCTCAGTACTGTAGGAGATTGCTGGTCTGAGCGCAGAGCTGTTTTCCTGTTGAGCCTCCACAGATCCACAGACATGCAGTTTGTGTTGGTCTGGAGGTTGTATCTGTAGAAGCATCTCTGTGGTACCAGAGTAATTAAGACTGGCGTGTGTGCCACGTTCGTTTGGAGTCCTAATTAGGTGGTGCTCTGATGTAGCACCTCACACACACCCTGACCCCGATAAGAAGTGACACACACTGCATAATTAACACACTGACCTTTCTCTGTTCAATTTGCACACTGCCGAGATTAATAACACAGCAGCAAATAGGGACAGCGCATTCTGTGCAGCAGAGTAACTGTTGATTAAGAATAAGGACAGTGCGCTCTGTGCCGCAGATTAACCCCCTTACACCCCCCTTACACCCCCCTTACACACCCCTTACACAGCCCTTACACAGCCCTTACACACCCCTTACACCCTTCTTACACAGCTCTTACACAGCCCTTACACCCCCCTTACACACCCCTTACACAGCCCTTACACACCCCTTACACCCTTCTTACACAGCTCTTACACAGCCCTTACACCCCCCTTACACAGCCCTTACACCCCCCTTACACACCCCTTACACAGCCCTTACACCCCCTTACACCCTTCTTACACAGCCCTTACACCCCCCTTCACACCCCTTACACAGCCCTTACACACCCCTTACACCCTTCTTACACAGCTCTTACACAGCCCTTACACCCACCTTACACAGCCCTTACACCCCCCTTACATCCCCCTTACACAGCCCTTACACCCCCTTACACAACCCTTACACAGCCCTTACACAGCCCTTACACACCCCTTACTCAGCTCTTACACAGCCCTTACACAACCCTTACACAGCCCTTACACCCCCCTTACACAACCCTTACACAGCCCTTACACAGCCCTTACACAACCCTTACACAGCCCTTACACCCCCCTTACACAACCCTTACACCCCCCTTACACAGCCCTTACACACCCCTTATACAGCTCTTACACAGCTCTTACTCAGCTCTTACACAGCCCTTACACACCCCTTATACAGCTCTTACACAGCTCTTACTCAGCTCTTACACAGCCCTTACACATCCCTTTGGCTCACTGCTACTTGTGCAGTGTGTTTTTTTTGGCTTGCGTTAGTTATTAGTCACGTCTCCTTGTTTTATAGCTGGGTTTTCTGCCCCTTTCACATGTAATGATTATCACTCCCCTGGTTTATTCACCGAGTCAAACATCGAGTGTATCCATATGGCCAAATAAATCCGCCTCATCTGACACAAATTAAATGAAAGTGTATGAATAAGTGTTGTGCATGTTGTAGAGCTGAACACTGCTCTAGAGCAGAAGGCAGCAGTTTTAACAGCCAATCAGGATCAGCTCTGAGCAGCAGCCTGATATTGCAGCTGTGTCAGCAAAATACTTCATTTATACATAACTTTGTTAACTGAAAAATGAACTGCAGAACGTGTGATGTACAGTGGTGTGCGAAGATGTGGGCGCCCCTCGTCAAAAAGCCCTTCACAGTGAATATCTGAGTGAACAGAACTGAACCTGACTATAAATGGTACAAAGTTAAACATGACACATTTCTTCAAGTTTTGAAGCAGGATTACCTTTTAGTTTCAAAATGATAAAAAAGAAGAAGGCCCTGTGCAAAAGTTTGGGAACCCTGTCAGTTTGTACTTTGTAACTAATCCTAGGGCAAATATAACAGCTTGTAAACGCTTCCTGTAGCCAGCTAAGAGTCTTTCTATTCTCGCTTTTGGAATTGTTCCCCATTCTTCCTGGCAGAACACCTCTAGCTCAGAAATATTCTTTGGCCTCCTTGCATGTACGGCATGTTTGAGATCTCTCCACAGATTTTCAATAATATTCAAGTCTGGGGACTGTGGTGACCATTCCAAAGCCTTCATCTGTCTGTTCTGTTACTTCATGGTTGATTTTGAGGTATGCTTTGGTTCATTGTCTTGATGGAATATCCAACCTCTCTTCAACGTCAATATCTGGACTGACCTTTGAACATTTCTTGATATTTGGTGGAATCCCTTCTTCCTTCCACTGTATTTCCTGTGCCCCCAGCTGCCACACAACCCCAAAGCATGATGGATCCACCTCCATGCTTCACAGTTGTCAAGGTGTTCTTCTCTACAAAGGCTTCACCATTTTTTCTCCAAACATACCTTCTTTGGTGCTGGCCAAAAAGGTCCATTTTGGTTTTGTCAGTCCAAAGCATATTGTTCCAAAAGACTTCTGGCTTCTCAATGTTTCTCGCGTGTTTTATTTGGCGTAGTTCAGATACTTAATTTTGTGTTGAGCTTGTTCTTTCTGGCAACTCTGCTCTGTAGGTCTTTGTTGTTTAAAGTACATTCTATTCTTGTCCTCTGAACAGCTAGACCTGTGTCTGCTGCACTTTTTTGCAGCTCTTTTGCAGTGATGTGTGGGTTCTTCTGAGCATTTCTCACCAGGTCTCGGGCCATTCTATCTGAACTCTTTCTTGGTATCCCAGACTTTGCCTTGACTTCAACTGTTCCATTTATCTTCCATTCTCTAGTAATGTTTCTGACAGTGGAAATAGGCAGTTTGAAACGTGAGCCAACTTGATTCACAGAAATG
>NC_083770.1:51291574-51319074 GCF_963514075.1 Conger conger | reverse complement strand
TTAGGGTACAGAGACCTGGTGAGTTAGGGGTTAGGGGTTAGGGTACAGAGACCTGGTGAGTTAGGGGTTAGGGGTTAGGGTACAGAGACCTGGTGAGTTAGGGATTAGGGGTTAGGGTACAGAGACCTGGTGAGTTAGGGATTAGGGGTTAGGGTACAGAGACCTGGTGAGTTAGGGGTTAGGGGTTAGGGTACAGAGACCTGGTGAGTTAGGGGCTAGGGGTTAGGGTACAGTCAGGAGACCTGGTGAGTTAGGGGTTAGGGGTTATAATTCCCACCATCTGATACACAGGTTTCAGCCCGTATCTTACATTACCTTACATTAATGGCATTTGGCAGACGCTCTTATCCAGAGCGACGTACAACAAAGTGCATACCCATAACCAGGGATAAGTGCGCTGAAAGACCCTAGAGGGAAGTACAATTTCAACTGCTACCTGCACAACAACGATAAGGACCAGGGCCTATTAGATTTTTCTGCTTGCCTGAGTGACATCCAGAGCTGGATGGACAACCACCATCTAAAGCTCAACCCAGTTAAGTCTGAAATGATATTCATCCCTGCTAATACCTCTCCCCACCTGGATCTCTCCATTTCCCTCGGGGATACCACACTCACGCCATCACCCAGTGCAAGGAACCTCGGCGTGGTGATGGACAGCAGACTGTCCCTCTCCGAGAACATTGCGGCGGTGACCCGGTCATGCAGGTTCTTCCTATACAACATACGGAGAATCTGCCCCTTTCTCACCCCCTACTCGACCCAGCTCCTGGTCCAAGCGATGGTTCTGTCCCGCCTGGACTACTGCAATTCACTCTTGGCTGGCCTCCCAGCGTCCGCCATCAGACCCCTCCAGCTTATCCAGAATGCAGCAGCTCGTCTGGTCTTCAACCTTCCCAAATACTCACGTCACGCCCCTGCTGACTTCCCTCCACTGGCTGTCTGTCATGGCTCACATCAAATTCAAAACATTGGTGCTAGCCTTCCAAGCAGTTAAGGGGTCTGCCCCAGCTTACCTACAAAAAATCATCAGACCCTACACCCCAGACCCTTCAGAACTGAAGAATCTCTTCCCATCTTCAAGCACAAACTGAAGACGCACCTCTTCAAGCAGCACCTCTCCCCGTCCCTCCCTACCTCCCTGTGAACCTTAATTGTTGTCTTTCTGTGATTAAATGTTTTGTGTATCAGTATTTTTAGTTTGGCTAGGTAAGCAGTGTTTGGCTAGTTAAGGGGTTTGGTCATATTTTTGCGTTTTGTTTGTTTGTTTAAAAATAAAAAAATAAAAAAATAAAAAAATCTAATTGGCCCTGGTCCTTATCTTTGTTGTACTGGTAGCAGTTGAAATTGTACTTCCCTCTAGGGTCTTTCAGCGAATTTATCCCTGGTTATGGATATGCACTTTGTTGTACGTCGCTCTGGATAAGAGTGTCTGCCAAATGCCATTAATGTAATGTGATGTAATGGGTTAGGGTACAGAGACCTGGTGAGTTAGGGGTTAGGGGTTAGGGTACAGAGACCTGGTGAGTTAGGGATTAGGGGTTAGGGTACAGGAGACCTGGTGAGTTAGGGGTTAGGGTACAGAGACCTGGTGAGTTAGGGATTAGGGGTTAGGGTACAGAGACCTGGTGAGTTAGGGATTAGGGGTTAGGGTACAGGAGACCTGGTGAGTTAGGGGTTAGGGGTTAGGGTACAGAGACCTGGTGAGTTAGGGGTTAGGGGTTAGGGTACAGAGACCTGGTGAGTTAGGGATTAGGGGTTAGGGTACAGGAGACCTGGTGAGTTAGGGTTAGGGGTTAGGGTACAAAGACCTGGTGAGTTAGGGATTAGGGGTTAGGGTACAGGAGACCTGGTGAGTTAGGGGTTAGGGGTTAGGGTACAGGAGACCTGGTGAGTTAGGGATTAGGGATTAGGGTACAGGAGACCTGGTGAGTTAGGGGTTAGGGGTTAGGGTACAGGAGACCTGGTGAGTTAGGGATTAGGGGTTAGGGTACAGGAGACCTGGTGAGTTAGGGGTTAGGGGTTAGGGTACAGAGACCTGGTGAGTTAGGGATGAGAGTACAGATTCAGGCCGAGTCTCAGGTTTAGAGTTTGATGGTAAAAATGAAAAAGATGTCGGGAGATGGTTGAGAAATCATTTGCAGATTGTTGAGATTGTTGACATTTCACATAATTTGCAGTGCTTTTTGGATTGTACCTTTAATTTACTTTTCTTGAAAATAAGTCCATGCCGGCTGGTTATTTTTAATGAAACCTGACAAAAGAATTAATCAATTTAACATAGGAGCTGAACACTCAAAAGGCATAAAGCTAGCGATGCTGAAAATGTCATTTGCTTCTGTTGAACACCAGTAGAGGACTCATTATATAAATGATCATAATATATTTAAATAAGAATGATTTTTAGGTGTATGATATTTTGTTAATGATATTTCATGAATGTTTATGAAATTAATGAATATTTCTGCATGTTTTTTTCAAGCTACATGCTACAGTCCAGTCAGTTATTTTTTATCTTCTACAAATAAAGGTCTACAAATATCATTTAGAATATGTTTTGCAAGTTATCTGTGCTGGGATAGGAGCTGCTGAATGCATCGGTGTGTGGCTGTGGATCACAGTGAGTTATGGGCTGTGTGGACTTAACTGCTGGGGTGTAGCAGTGATTTATTTGTGTGTACACAGAGCTAGTTATAAGCTAGTTACAGGCGAGCATTCCCTGCCCATCACGCTGCTGATCCGTGCGTAATGAGGGGGCTTCTAATGAAACGTGTCCGTCACCGAGCAGCCTGCTGAAACACAGCACGACAGGCTGCCATGGGCCGGTGATGAAACACTCTCTAAAGTTCAGACACGTCGTTAAGTGAAGTTCCACCCCTGCGCTCATATTCTCTGCGACTCTTAGTTAGTCTGAGGCTGTCCTGTAGTGCGCTCTGTTCCCAGAGGAGCCGCGTTACTAATGTTTCTGCTGTGCAGCTCAGCACAGCTCTGTGTGAACAGTGTGTGTGAGTCTAGTGCTGTGTAAACAGTGTGTGTGTGTCTAGTGCTGTGTGTAAACAGTGTGTGTGTCTAGTATTGTGTGTAAACAGTGTGTGTGTGTATGTGTATGTGTGTGTGTCTAGTGCTGTGTGTAAACAATGTATGTGTCTAGTATTGTGTGTAAACAGTGTGTGTGTGTCTAGTGCTGTGTGTAAACAGTGTGTGTGTCTAGTATTGTGTGTAAACAGTGTATGTGTGTGTGTCTAGTGCTGTGTGTAAACAGTGTGTGTCTAGTATTGTGTGTAAACAGTGTGTGTGTCTAGTGCGGTGTGTAAACAGTGTGTGTGTCTAGTATTGTGTGTAAACAGTGTGTGTGTGTATGTGTGTGTGTGTGTGTGTCTAGTGCTGTGTGTAAACAGTGTGTGTGTGTCTAGTATTGTGTGTAAACAGTGTGTCCCTAGTATTGTGTGTAAACAGTGTGTGTCCCTAGTGCTGTGTCTGACAGGAAGTGTCCCTAGTGCTGGGTGTCATTCATTAATTTACTTTTTCATGATCAGGTGTATTCATATAATATGCATGCAGAAGAATATCTCTTCAGAAGGGCAAAAGGAGAACATTGTAGAAAGAGGAAAAGGACATTGAAAGAGAAATAGAATTATGTGGTGGGAATCATCCAGCATTTCACTGGGACTCATTAAATACAAGTGCATTTAGAGGACTGTCATCCTGACCACAGAGACCTTTTCATCTAAATTTAAAATGCAAATTGCTATGAATAGCTAATATCCAACGTTGCCCCTATGATTATGGTATGGAAATATCCACTGACTGGGAAATGCAGTTTTTCCTATTTTGCATAAAATAAATGAATTAACTTAACCGATGTAACATGAGAAATGTGCAAGGATAGATTGTGTCATGTACAGTAATGAAACACTGATATCTTTGTTCCAAACAAGTGGCTTTGCATGAGAGACAATGATAGCCTGTTTAAATGTCTCTCCACACCATCCTATATTTTTGTCAAATATCATTTCATCTTTAGAGAATCTCAGGCTGGGTGCTGAGCACTGTCATTTGTCTGTTCCTCTCTAAAATATTGAAATGACAAAGGAATGTGAATCCTGCCTTTTCATTTATTTCTCTCTCTGTAGCCAATTTTGCAACACACTTTGTTCCCAGACAAAACATTATACACTATTTCTTTCAGTATGCTGTGTTCCAATTTCCATTTTCACACAGTTTTAAAATGTTTCTTTAACAATTCTGACTGTATGCCCAGAATACTCGTGTTCTTTGTTGGGACTTATGGATGTACTCTGTTGGCATACTTAGGAAGTAGTTTTCGATGAAACGCTGCACAACAAGCTCTGTGAACGTTCGTGAGAAACTGTGAGAAAGAGACACTGCTGTTGAGTTTTTTTTAATGTACATTTTTGGCACTTTGAGCACCACAAACATTGGCCTCGTTGAGGTCTACTGTATCAGTTAAGTCAAGTCAACTGAACTTTATTTGTATAGCATATATTCATACAACTGAATGCAATTGAAAATGTGGATGAGCTGCAGTGGATATCTAGAAAATGTATCCAATCCAGCGAAACTATCTGGATGGATGTAGATGACACTCTAATATATCCTTATTTTATTTTGGGTAAACAGTTGACTGTGGCCTCACTGAACTCTCTTGGGATTGGCTAGTTCTGTATGTAGCCCCTCCCCCTATGAGGTACCAGAGGGCCAAGCCTTGCTTCGGCTAAGGGGCTTCAAGACGCAGGACACACTAAGCGGAGTTACTCTTGGACACACTGGGTGGAGTTACGCCACATTTCATGGCTGTGTTGGCCTGACAGAGTGGCAGGCCTGGTGCATTGTGGGAGAAGAGGCCCAGCCCAGCCCTGCTCACTGATGGCATATCTGAAGTTGAACTGCAGAGATTGTTCTGGAAGCGTCTGGGGAACTGACACCAATTTCAGCGTGAAGACATTCCGCCGAGCCGCTGTTTACTTGGCGGGATTGGAGGGCTGTGGGCTGTTTCTCAAAGTGCTGCCGCTGTGTGTTTGCGTCTGGAGGACTGATGGCCGTGTCACATGCCATTTACATTGAGCCCCTGCAACCCTGACCTTCTGCTGCTGCCCGCCGGCCAAGAGGAGTGTCTGATCAGAGGCCGGCTCTGCCACGGATCCAGGCATGGATCTCTGCCCCAGAGATAGGGCTTTCTGCCCCACGGATAGGGCTCTCTACCCCACGGATAGGGCTCTCTGCCCCACGGATAGGGCTCTCTGCCCCACGGATAGGGCTCTCTGCCCCAGAGATAGGGCTCTCTGCCCCAGAGATAGGGCTCTCTACCCCACGGATAGGGCTCTCTGCCCCAGAGATAGGGCTCTCTGCCCCAGAGATAGGGCTTTCTGCCCCACGGATAGGGCTCTCTGCCCCACGGATAGGGCTCTCTGCCCCAGAGATAGGGCTCTCTGCCCCAGAGATAGGGCTCTCTGCCCCAGAGATAGGGCTCTCTACCCCACGGATAGGGCTCTCTGCCCCACGGATAGGGCTCTCTGCCCCAGAGATAGGGCTCTCTGCCCCAGAGATAGGGCTCTCTACCCCACGGATAGGGCTCTCTGCCCCAGAGATAGGGCTCTCTGCCCCAGAGATAGGGCTTTCTGCCCCACGGATAGGGCTCTCTGCCCCACGGATAGGGCTCTCTGCCCCAGAGATAGGGCTCTCTGCCCCAGAGATAGGGCTCTCTGCCCCAGAGATAGGGCTCTCTACCCCACGGATAGGGCTCTCTGCCCCACGGATAGGGCTCTCTGCCCCAGAGATAGGGCTCTCTGCCCCAGAGATAGGGCTCTGTGCCCCAGGGATGGGCCGAATAGTCACATGGAGACTGAAGAACAAGGTAGAGCTGCTTATTCCCTTCACCGTATGGTGGGAATAAGAGCTTTTCAGCGCAGGAGTACACCTGAGTACAACTCGGCTCTCAGTACACATGGCCTCTCAGTACACCTGAGTACACCTGGCCTGTGAATACACCTGAGTACACCAAGCCCATGTTCCACTGCCCTGCTGTCAGCTTCCTGGCTTCACTCATTCTGCAGGAACGTGCAGGACACAGGAACGTGCAGGGCACAGGAATGTGCAGGGATTCAGGAACGTGCAGGCAATGGCAACTCCTGAACTCAAAATCGACGAGGCAGAATATATCCTTAAACAAATCATTGTTCTTCACCTGCTTTCAATAATTTTCCTTACATTTTCATTTTAGTCATTTAGCAGATGCTTTTAATCCAAAGCAGCTTACAAGTGCAGAGGTTCTTGAACAAGTTAAAACATCAAACAACATAAACAGCAAAACACGCATGAAGAGCAGTTCTAACACAAAAAACAATATTTATCATAAATACAATTTAAAACATTAAAATAATATTGGGTGTACAAGAGGGATATTGGAAGGGGGGGAGAAAATCAGGAGGCAGGACTAAGGTATAGTCTGAAAAGGTGTGTTTTGAGTCTGCATCTAAATATGAGGAGGGATTCAACTGTCCTGACAGTGGTTGGCAAGTCAATCCACCACTGGGGAACCAGAACAGAAAACAGGTGTGAACGTGCAGCTTGACCACCAGGTGCTCGTAGTGAGGGAACCACAAGGCGACCAGAGCTGGCAGACTGGAGTGGGGTGTAGGGAGCAATTAAAGATTGGATGTAGAGTGGGGAAGTCTCCTTTGCAGCCTGCAATGCCAATACTAGTGCCTTGAATCGGATGCGTGCAGCAATAGGAAGCCAGTGGAGGCCAGTGAGGAGCGGGGTGACATGAACCAACCTGGGCTGACATGAGCCAACCTGGGCTGACTGGTGATCAGGCGGGCTGCAGAATTCTGGACCAGCTGGAGGTGCTTGATGGCACAAGCTGGGAGACCGGCTAGGAGGGAGTTGCAGTAATCCAGGTGGGAAATGATGAGCGCCTGGACTAGGAGCTGGGTGGCTTTCTCCATCAGAAGATGACGGATACGGCAGGTTCTGGCAGTGGAGGATACATGTGGAGCGAGGGTGAGGTGGTTATCAAGAGTCACCCCAAGAGTCTTGGCTTTATGGGAGGAGGATACTACAAAGTCCTCAACAATCAGTGAGTGGTTGATTGTCAGAGAGGACTTAGCAGGGATGTAGAGAAGCTCAGTCTTGGCAAGGTTTAGCTTCAGGAGGTTGGAAGTTATCCACGCAGAGATATCAGCCAAGCAGGCAGAGATCTGTGTGGTGACCTGGGTATTGGGGGGGAAGGAAATAAAGAGTTGAGAGTCATCGGCATAAGAATGGTAAGAAAAGCCATGGGAAGAGATAACAGAACCAAGAGACATGGTGTATAGAGAGAAGAGGAGAGGACCAAGGGTCAGAGACTGAGCCGCTCCAAGTCACCTGGTAGGAGCGACCAGAGAGGTAGGAAGATAACCATGCAAGTGCAGATCCTGTGATACCCATCCCAGACAGCGATGAGAGCAGAATCTCATGGTTGAATGTATCGAAGGCGGCCGACAGGTCAAGGAAGATGAGGACAGAGGAGAGGGATTTGGCTTTAGCAGAGTGGAGTGCCTTGGTGACCGCGAGTAGGGCGGTCTCAGTGGAGTGGCCACTCTTGAAGCCGGACTGTTTGGGATTCCCAGTCTTAATAAACATCAGTTGCACTAACAAACACACTGCAAAACCACAGTACAGTGGCTACTAAACTCAGATAAAAACAGCACAAACAAGCGATACTTAACTGATCCTGAAGACAGTGCTGCAAACACACACTGGTGAACACAGATGCACAGGAAGTACAGCAGCCACACAGCACAGTTTAACAGGATGTACACCAGCCACACAGCACAGTTTAACAGGAAGTACACCAGCCACACAGCACAGTTTAACAGGATGTATAGCAGCCACACAGCACAGTTTAACAGGAAGTACAGCAGCCACACAGCAAAGTTTAACAGGAAGTACACCAGCCACACAGCACAGTTTAACAGGAAGTACGCCAGCCACACAGCACAGTTTAACAGGAAGTACGCCAGCCACACAGCACAGTTTAACAGGAAGTACGCCAGCCACACAGCACAGTTTAACAGGAAGTACGCCAGCCACACAGCACAGTTTAACAGGAAGTACGCCAGCCACACAGCACAGTTTAACAGGAAGTACGCCAGCCACACAGCACAGTTTAACAGCATACCTGGATGCCTGCGTCAGGATCTCAGTCAGCTGGGAGATGCCCGCCTGCTGCTCAGTGATATCGGCTTATTACACTGCTGCCCATGGATTCTGTGTTGTGTAATTTATACATTTAGTTTCTGAAATCTTCATTAAATGTGGGTCGGGTGGCAAATTAATTTTATGTTTGCCTGGAGTGGCGAAAGGCCCACAGCTGATTCTGCCTTCTAAGCAGTTCTAATAATGTTAATAATTAACAATGATGATTAATAGCAATAATAAATTATTAAAGGGGGGAATTCTTTAATGAGCAATGTAAATATATGTCCTCTCAAATGAGCTGCACCAGGATCCACGTGGGAGGCTGTGATGATGTACGGGGAGGACACACTTTAACACTGAACCGCTGAGTCCCGCAGAGGTCATATGTAACAGGGATGTAGATGAGTACTGGCTTTTTCTGCTCGTATGCCATTAGAATGCATGAAGTCAGATGTCAGGACAGTAAGAGCTGGAGTCAGCATGCCATGGCACTCCTCATTCTCTGTGTATGTGAAATAGCTCCATCATATGTTTGCCAGCTGATGATGAGTGAACATGAGCATTACTAGCGGCAGTCTTTTTCTGTTTCGGTAGTCCTGCCCAGCCTTCGATTTGTCCAATGCCAGCCTCTTACATTCTGGAGACATAACATCGACATGAACCATTGTAATGGGGCAGCATGTAGCCTAGTGGCTAAGGTGCATGACTGGGGCATCCTGTAGCCTAGTGGCTAAGGTACATGACTGGGACCTGTAGTCTAGTGGCTAAGGTGCATGACTGGGACCTGTAGACTAGTGGCTAAGGTACATGACTGGGACCTGTAGCCTAGTGGCTAAGGTGCATAACTGGAACCTGTAGCCTAGTGGCTAAGGTACATGACTGGGACCTGTAGTCTAGTGGCTAAGGTGCATGACTGGGACCTGTAGACTAGTGGCTAAGGTACATGACTGGGACCTGTAGCCTAGTGGCTAAGGTGCATAACTGGAACCTGTAGCCTAGTGGCTAAGGCCCATGACTGGGACCTGTAGCCTAGTGGCTAAGGCCCATGACCGGGACCTGTAGCCTAGTGGCTAAGGTGCATGACCGGGACCTGTAGCCTAGTGGCTAAGGTCCATGCCTGGGACTTGTAGTCTAGTGGCTAAGGTGCATGGCTGGGACCTGTAGTCTAGTGGCTAAGGCCCATGACTGGGACCTGTAGCCTAGTGGCTAAGGTGCATGACTGGGACCTGTAGCCTAGTGGCTAAGGTCCATGACTGGGACTTATATTCTAGTGGCTAAGGTGCATGACTGGGACCTGTAGTCTAGTGGCTAAGGTGCATGACTGGGACCTGTAGCCTAGTGGCTAAGGTCCATGACTGGGACCTGGAGGGTTGGTGGCTCAAGCCCCTTGAGCAAGGTCCTTAACCCTACTTTGCTCCAGGAGGGGTTGTCCCCTGCTTAGTCCTCTAATCTAGTAATATTAGTTTTAATTAGTTTTATGGAAATTAGTTGCAAGATATAGTGATAAGGTTTCTATGGTAATGGTGGGTGAGGTGTGAATTTACATAATGATGAGGTTTCTATGGTAACAGTGGTTCAGGTGTGATTTTACATAGTAATGTGGTTTCTATGGTAATGGACACACGGTGTAATTTTACATAGTAGCTTCATGTGGTTTCTATGGTAATAGTGGCCCAGGTGTCAGACCATGGGACTGCAAGGTTCGTAGGGCTATGGAACAGGCTTAGGATTGCGTCAGACGTAGTAATGGCATTTTTCTTTTTTTAAATGTTCTGCCCTAGAGATTTGCAGAGGAATGGCAGTCCTGATTGGTGAGTGTTTGAAATGCCAGTCCTGATTGGTGAGTGTTTGAAATGGCATGCCAAATTAATTCATGGAAATGAGAGAAACGGTTTGTTCTGACTCTGTTTATATTTTCATTACACCTGAACGTCTGATACCTTTTAGGAAAGGGATTTTCTTATCCCCATGGCCTCATGTCTGTAATTGTTTGTTTTTGTGCATTGCATAAGAAAAAAGAGACCAATAAACTATGTGAATATCATGTTGTGAGTTAATTGGAAAGCGAGTAGACAAGCTTATCAAAGCAGTCCTTTGTGTTCTTCTCTGGAATGTGTCCAAAATATTTCCTGCTGTAAAAATAGCCTACAAGGATATCAGTAATAACCAGGGGAAACAGCCATGGTAGAAAAAGTGTTTTATTCGCTGTGAGAAATCCATCATTTCCAGCGGTCTGTGCCTTTGGGAGACGGAAGAGGTCAAAATAATGCTTCCCAGAGGTAGTCTGAATACTCTCCCACAAACTTTAAACTAACACTTCAGATCATATTTTCTGCTTTTATTATTAATCACGCTTAAACCAAGCCTCCCCATGTGTTAGCACAGTGCTGAATGACGGTGGTGTTTACATGGTTTTGGTATTATATGATTGTGGTGCTGTATGACTGGGATGTTGTATTATTGTGGTGTTGTATGACTGCATATGATTGGTGTTGTATGATGGGAGTTTTGTATGACTGCTGTTGTATAGCTGTCTATGACTGTGGTGTTGTTTGACAGTGGTGTTGATCATAGTTTTGTGTGCCATATGATCTGTTTAAGGTATGACTTGTTAGGTATGATGTGTATTGGTATAATTTGTTAAGTATGGTGTGTTAGGTATGACTCCTGTTAGGCATGATGTGTTAGGTATGATGTGTACAGGTATGATGTGTAGAGGTATGATGTGTTAGGTATGATGTGTAGAGGTATGACTCATGTGTACAGGTATGATGTGTTAGGTATGATGTGTTAGGTATGATGTGTACATGTATGATTTATCGAGGTATGATGTGTTAGGTATGATGTGTAGAGGTATGACTCATGTGTACGGGTATGATGTGTTAGGTATGATGTGTAGAGGTATGACTCATGTGTACAGGTATGATCTGTTAGGTATGATGTGTCGAGGTATGATGTGTTAGGTATGATGTGTAGAGGTATGATGTGTCGAGGTATGATGTGTTAGGTATGATGTGTAGAGGTATGATGTGTACAGGTATGATGTGTAGAGGTATGATGTGTACAGGTATGATGTGTTAGGTATGATGTGTACAAGTATGATGTGTTAGGTATGATGTGTAGAGGTATAATGTGTTAGGTATGATGTGTACAGGTATGATGTGTAGAGGTATGACTCCTGTACAGGTATGATGCGTTAGGTATGATGTGTAGAGGTATGATGTGTTAGGTATGATGTGCAGAGGTATGATGTGTTAGATATGATGTGTTAGGTATGATGTGTACAGGTATGATGTGTACAGGTATGATGTGTTAGATATGATGTGTTAGGTATGATGTGTAGAGGTACAGTGCATCCGGAAAGTATTCACAGAGCTTCACTTTTCCCACATTTTGTTATGTTACAGCCTTATTCCAAAATGGAATAAATTCATTTTTTTCCTCAAACTTCTACACACAACTCCCCATAATGACAACATGAAATAAGTTTTTTTGAAATTTTTGCAAATGTATTAAAAATTAAAAACTAAGAAATCACATGTACATAAGTATTCACAGGCTTTGCTCAATACTTTGTTGATGCACCTTTGGCAGCAATTACAGCCTCAAGTCTTTTTGAATATGATGCCACAAGCTTAACACACCTATCTTTGGGCAGTTTCGCCCATTCCTCTTTGCAGCACCTCTCAAGCTCCATCAGGTTGGATGGGGAGCGTCGGTGCACAACCATTTTCAGATCTCTCCAGAGATGTTCAATCGGATTCAAGTCTGGGCTCTGGCTGGGCCACTCAAGGACATTCACAGAGTTGTCCTGAAGCCACTCCTTTGATATCTTGGCTGTGTGCTTAGGGTCGTTGTCCTGCTGAAAGATGAACCGTCGCCCCAGTCTGAGGTCAAGAGCGCTGTGGAGCAGATTTTCATCCAGGATGTCTCTGTACATTGCTGCATTCATCTTTCCCTCAAACCTGACTAGTCTCCCAGTTCCTGCTGCCACCACCATGCTTCACTGTAGGGATAGTATCGGCGATGAGCGGTGCCTGGTTTCCTCCAAACATGATGCCTGGCATTCATGCCAATGAGTTCAATCTTTGTCTCATCAGACCAGAGAATTTTGTTTCTCATGGTCTCAGAGTCCTTCAGGTGCCTTTTGGCAAACTCCAGGCAGGCTGCCATGTGCCTTTTACAAAGGAGTAGCTTCTGTCTGGCCACTCTACCATACAGGCCTGATTGGTGGATTGCTGCAGAGATGGTTGTCCTTCTGGAAGGTTCTCCTCTCTCCACAGAGGAACGCTGGCGCTCTGACAGAGTGACCATCGGGTTCTTGGTCATCTCCCTGACTAAGGCCCTTCTCCCCTGATTGCTCAGTTTAGACGGGCGGCCAGCTCTAGGAAGATTCCTGGTGGTTCCGAACTTCTTCCATTTACAGATGATGGAGGCCACAGTGCTCATTGGAACCTTCAAAGCAGCAGAAATTTTTCTGTACCCTTCCCCAGATTTGTGCCTCGAGACAATCCTGTCTCAGAGGTCTACAGACAATTCCTTTGACTTCATGCTTGGTTTGTGCTCCGGCATGCACTGTCAACTGTGGGACCTTATATAGACAGGTGTGTGCCTTTCCAAATCATGTCCAATAAACTGAATTTACCACAAGTGGACGCCAATTAAGCTGTAGAAACATCTCAAGGTTGATCAGTGGAAATAGGATGCACCTGAGCTCAATTTTGAGCTTCATGGCAAAGGCTGTGAATACTTATGTACATGTGATTTCTTAGTTTTTTATTTTTAATAAATTTGCAAAAATTTCAAAAAAACTTCTTTCATGTTGTCATTATGGGGTGTTGGAAAAAATGTGGGAAAAGTGAAGCACTGTGAATGCTTCCCGGATGCACTCTATGATGTGTTAGATATGATGTGTAGAGGTATGATGTGTTAGGTATGATGTATAGATGTATGATGTGTTAGGTATGATGTGTTAGGTATGATGTGTAGAGGTATGATGTGTTAGGTATGATGTGTACAGGTATGATGTGTTGGGTATGATGTGTAGAGGTATGATGTGTTAGGTATGATGTGTTATATATGATGTGTTAGATATGATGTGTAGAGGTATGATGTGTTAGGTATGATGTATAGAGGTATGATGTGTTAGGTATGATGTGTAGAGGTATGATGTGTTAGGTATGATGTATAGATGTATGATGTGTTAGGTATGATGTGTAGAGGTATGATGTGTTAGATATGATGTGTTAGGTATGATGTGTAGAGGTATGATGTGTTAGGTATGATGTGTACAGGTATGATGTGTTGGGTATGATGTGTACAGGTATGATTTGTTAGGTATGATGTATAGAGGTATGATGTGTTAGATATGATGTGTAGAGGTATGATGTGTTAGATATGATGTGTAGAGGTATGATGTGTTAGGTATGATGTATAGAGGTATGATGTGTTAGGTATGATGTGTAGAGGTATGATGTGTTAGGTATGATGTATAGATGTATGATGTGTTAGGTATGATGTGTAGAGGTATGATGTGTTAGATATGATGTGTAGAGGTATGATGTGTTAGGTATGATGTATAGAGGTATGATGTGTTGGATATGATGTGTAGAGGTATGACTCATGTTCTTGTTTTAATGTGTGTATGCGGTAGCACATATGTTACATGTGATGGGAGCTTCCCCATCAGCCAGGAAAGCTGGTGAAATCATAAATAATAATCCTGGCATAAGCAGTCCTGGAACACGTCTTTGATTCAGTTAGATTTAAAATTATAGTTATTTTCTTCAGAAATGTAGTCATTTTCTAGACTATTTAAATTTTCTCATTAACTTGCCGAACTAAGATTTCAAAGTTCAATATATATTTCTGAGGTGAAAGTGGAGCATTAATGTTTATCTAATCCAGGCTGAAAGGCCCCCAGGGCACTTCCCCAGAGTACTACATTTTAAATGAATTTGAGGGTAAAGTGTTAATTGTAGCATATGCCATGGTATTAGACCCAGAACAGAATCATCAGATTCAAGGTTCGTTGAACTGAGATTCAGCAGGGTGAGATGTGTATTTTATTCAGGTCACAGGCAGCGTGTGTGTGTGTGTGTGCGCTCCTGGAGCCTGTGAAGGGGGAGGAGAGGTGCATCTCTGTATATGAGACCCACAGCGGCCTGACCTCCCCTACAGAGAGACCAGAGGCAGAGGAGTCTGACAAAAGAGAACACTGGTGTGCTGAAAGCTAACATAGAGCGCAGTCTGGTGTACTGAAAGCTAACATAGAGCGCAGTCTGGTGTACTGAAAGCTAACACAGAGCACAGTCTGGTGTACTGAAAGCTAACATAGAACACAGTCTGGTGTACTGAAAGCTAACATAGAACACAGTCTGGTGTACTGAAAGCTAACATAGAGCGCAGTCTGGTGTACTGAAAGCTAACATAGAGCGCAGTCTGGTGTGCTGAAAGCTAACATAGAGCGCAGTCTGGTGTACTGAAAGCTAACATAGAGCACAGTCTGGTGTGCTTAAGGCTAACATAGAGCACAGTCTGGTGTGCTTAAGGCTAATATAGAGCACAGTCTGGTGTGCTTAAGGCTAACATAGAGCGCAGTCTGGTGTACTGAAAGCTAACATAGAGCGCAGTCTGGTGTGCTGAAAGCTAACATAGAGCGCAGTCTGGTGTACTGAAAGCTAACATAGAGCACAGTCTGGTGTGCTTAAGGCTAACATAGAGCACAGTCTGGTGTGCTTAAGGCTAACATAGAGCACAGTCTGGTGTGCTTAAGGCTAACATAGAGCGCAGTCTGGTGTACTGAAAGCTAACATAGAGCGCAGTCTGGTGTACTGAAAGCTAACATAGAGCGCAGTCTGGTGTGCTGAAGGCTAACATAGAGCACAGTCTGGTGTGCTGAAAGCTAACATAGAGCGCAGTCTGGTGTGCTTAAGGCTAACATAGAGCACAGTCTGGTGTGCTGAAAGCTAACATAGAGCGCAGTCTGGTGTGCTTAAGGCTAATGCAGAGCACAGTCTGGTGTGCTGAAAGCTAACATAGAGCGCAGTCTGGTGTGCTGAAAGCTAACATAGAGCGCAGTCTGGTGTGCTGAAAGCTAACATAGAGCGCAGTCTGGTGTGCTTAAGGCTAACATAGAGCGCAGTCTGGTGTGCTTAAGGCTAACATAGAGCGCAGTCTGGTGTGCTGAAAGCTAACATAGAGCGCAGTCTGGTGTGCTGAAAGCTAACATAGAGCGCAGTCTGGTGTGCTGAAAGCTAACATAGAGCACAGTCTGGTGTGCTTAAGGCTAACATAGAGCGCAGTCTGGTGTGCTTAAGGCTAATATAGAGCACAGTCTGGTGTGCTTAAGGCTAACATAGAGCGCAGTCTGGTGTGCTTAAGGCGAATGCAGAGCTAACACAGCAAAGTCAGGCTCTGCAGGCCCTGCAGTTGGCACTCGTCCCAGTGCGGGACCTGAGACTCATCGCTGAAATCACGACCAGCAAACTCACAAACTCCCCTGGAAGAATGGACCTGCAATCTTCAAAGTGAGGCTGAGCTTTTAAATTCAATTACCTCTGCTGCTCTCCTAGTACAAGACACAGGCTGTGTTCGTGGGCTTGGCCCAGCTAAGAGCTGCTGTAATTGCACTAATAGGGGTAATTTGTAAGCGAAGCTCCTTTGATGTGCTTCTGTACTCTCTGTTCCCTTTTAAAGGGTCAGATAACCTGGATCCTGTTCTGGGGGACAGGGCCCCCAGCAGGAGTGGCTGGAGCAGCCCACCCGGCCCCTGGCCGGCCCCGGGCCCCCGGCCCCGGGCTAATGAAGCTCCCCTCGGAGAGAGGGCCAGGAGAGCCGGCCTACAGTCTCCATTTCTGCTCCCCCAAACTCCGCAAAACCTAATAAAACAAGATGAAAGCCTGCATTGAAAGTCAATATAAAATTTTCAATGGTCTCCTCTCCAGGGAATGAAGAAGAATTGAATCATAAATATTGGCTGTCAGGGCTGCAGTCTCAGGATTATCAGCAGAGCTATTGATTAGGCCTTGCACACAATCCCTGCCTTTAATTGCATTTCTCTGTGATTAGCGGACTGCGCAGTTTTACGTGAGATGGAGACTTTGCCACTCTTCAGAGGATGTTTCTCTTTTGCACTGTTACACCTTTTTTTGTCGACTGTTAGAAATTAAATTGATAATTTGCTTGCAAAAAAGCAATATGCATCTACTAAACTGCACAGTAAGCACATTTTGAAATCAAAGTCCAAGATTTATATTTTTAAAAAGCAGCACATATTTCTAAAATATAAGTGTTCACATTATGAAACTATATGCTGTAAAATGCATTCTGCAATAAATACATGCAATGTCGAATCATATATCTGATCTCATATTTACCCATTAGCTATTTCACATCTTTATGGAACATGGTGCCTCTCATAAGGAGTAATACTAGAACAGAACTTTAGAATATTCCTGGCTCTCCAGAGAAACTATTTGCATTTTTTTACATTGTACGTTTGAGCGTCTCCAGGAGACGGTGTAATCATGGCTTTTGCAGTGTCACAGTTGTGGTTAGTTAGGCAGGGAGCCATCCTGGGGCCACTTTATTATCCTCGGGGCACTTTATTGGTGTGACGCTCTTTCGATTGTGAACGAGACGCAGTGGGATATTCTCTGGTTCCTCTGTACAGAATGCATGCTTACTGATTACAACTGTTTCATTGTATCATTTTGGATGTGATGAGTTCCGATTTCAACTGATAGGTCTTAGTGATACAATTATATTTACTTGTGTGTGTGGTGTGTGTGTCTCTGTGTGAGTGCATGTGTGTGAAAGCTCTGTGAGGCGTGTGAATGTGTGTGGGTGTGTGTGTGTGTGTGTGTGAGTATGTGTGTGAAATCTCTGTGAGGTGTGTGTGTGTGTGGGTGAGTGAGTGTGTGTATGTGTGTGTGTGTGTGTGTGAATGCTCTGTGATGTGTGTGTCTCTGTGTGAGTGCATGTGTGTGAAAGCTCTGTGAGGCGTGTGAATGTGTGTGTGTGTGTGTGTGTGTGTGTGTGTGTGAGTATGTGTGTGAAATCTCTGTGAGGTGTGTGTGTGTGTGGGTGAGTGAGTGTGTGTGTGTCTGCGTGTGTGTGTGTGTGTGTCTGCGTGTGTATCTGTGTGTATCTGTGTGTGTGTGTGTGTGTGTGTGTGTGTGTGTGTGTGTGAAATCTCTGTGAGGTGTGTGTGTGGGTGAGTGAGTGTGTGTCTGTGTGTGTGTGTGTGTGTGTGTGTGTGAGTATGTGTGTGAAATCTCTGTGAGGTGTGTGTGTGTGTGTGTGTGTGTGTGTGTGTGTGTGCGTGTGAAAACTCTGCATTCTCATCACAGCACTTTGTTTGGGGATCTGTTCTTTAACACCTGCAGGTAGGAACAGAGGACTGGAGCTTGATGTTGCTCTATGAATATTAAACTGATCAGCAACAAACTGTAAACACATCCTGACAAATGTCAGGTATTTGTATAAAGGAAGGCAAAACAAACATTGTTTAAGTGATTCAGCTCTGTGTTGTTTTATCTTCTCTTAGTCCAGCATCTCTAAAGAAATAGCAGCATGTTGAGTCCTGGAGGGAGAAAAAAACACAGTGGTGGAGGTCCTCCAGACACCTGTTTAAAACTGCTAAGGCAGGAAGAACTCAGGTGAGCTTCTAAGACTGAGCTTACAATATGAGTCACTTATATCACTCGTATAATATACTCATATCACACACACATCACACACACACAAATATCACACACATCACACACACACCAATATCACACACATCACACACTCATATCACACACACATATCACACACACATCACACACTCATATCACACACACATATCATACACACATCACACACTCATATCACACACACATATCATACACACATCACACAGCCTCGGGGCCCATCCCTGCTCAAACTGAAACTAAAATAAACACAAATATGTTTCCTGGCCTACGGTAATTAGAGGTGCAGTTACACACTGACCATTTTAAATAAGAGTATTATGCACAAAAACAATCCAAAACAATCAGCTGGAACCAAACATCTCCCACTACAGGGAATGAAAAATTAAAGAAAGGAGGTTGTTCCTGACGGGAATATTAAAGACTATAGCGGCCTTATAAAACCCCAATAACCACACACACCAAGCCCCAATATCCACACACACCAAACCCCAACATCCACACACACACCAAACCCCAATAACCACACACACACCAAACCCCAATAACCACACACACACCAAACCCCAACATCCACACACACACCAAACCCCAATAACCACACACACACCAAACCCCAATAACCACACACACACCAAACCCCAATAACCACACACACACCAAGCCCCAATAACCACACACACACCAAACCCCAATATCCACACACACACCAAACCCCAATAACCACACACACACCAAACCCCAATATCCACACACACACCAAACCCCAATAACCACACACACACCAAACCCCAATAACCACACACACACCAAACCCCAATAACCATGGTGGTTGAATGTGACACTTGCCAGTTGTCTTTAGGCAACAACAAAACAAATGCGCACCATTTTTTTTATTATTCAGTCATTTGAATGTATTTCAAAACATATTTTTCTAAGCCTAAATTTCCCACTATAAAAGTTCACCCAAACTGTTGGGTGTGGTAACGAGAACTGTCAATTAGCTATCATTGACAGACCTTGCTCCCACTTGTTGTTTGTTACCATAGCTACCTCCATGATACACGCTCATCTTGCGAGACAGAAGTTTCACAAGCTAGCTCATTTAGTCAGCTATCAGTAGCTAAGGGAAGGGCACTGACTTGTCCAATGATCATTTTTGCTGGCTAGCCAACTTAAGATAAAAGCACGAGTATAACATACTTATGAAAGCAAACTAGCTAGCTAGATAACGCTAGATAATAGTCTAATAGCCCTTAAAAGGCAGTCTAATTTAAGTGAACCTCACATTAGTCAAATATTTGCATTGTCTTGCCTGGAGGCCAGCGGTGCAAACTATGGGTCACGAGTTATAGGGGAGGGATAAGGGTGTGGTTATCCTTGGGTGAGAACGAGGAGAACATTTTCTACTGGTTGAAAATAGGACAATTAATTTAAAATGCTTACATTTCCAAAACTAAAGAACGGACATATTTAATACTTTCATTGTGTTTCTCCAATTCCCTCCAATTTTATGTGCAAATTGCATATAGAAACCTAGAAAGTGTGACCAACCATCATGTTACTCCTTTTACTGAGACTTGTGCTGTAGACCTGGGTTGAGCGGGCAGGGGGTGAAAGAGTGACATGCAGACCTGGGAAATGAGCTGACACTGACCATGAGCTGACACTGACCATGAGCTGACACTGACCATGAGCTGAGACTGACCATGAGCTGAGACTGACCATGAGCTGACACTGACCATGAGCTGAGACTGACCATGAGCTGACACTGACCATGAGCTGAGACTGACCATGAGCTGAGACTGACCATGAGCTGACACTGACCATGAGCTGAGACTGACCATGAGCTGACACTGACCATGAGCTGAGACTGACCATGAGCTGAGACTGACCATGAGCTGAGACTGACCATGAGCTGACACTGACCATGAGCTGCTCACACCCCGAGCAGTGGCGACATTACCAGATACACCTGATCACCACTCACCTGATCACCACTCACCTGATCACCACTCACCTGATCACCACTCACCTGATCACCACTCACCTGATCACCACTCACCTGATCACCACTCACCTGATCACCACTCACCTGATCACCACTCACCTGATCACCACTCACCTGATCACCACTCACCAAACGCCGGCTAGAAATGTGAGCATATAACACAACATCACACCTGCAGCAGGCCCTCTGAGCGTGCGGCAGGCCCTCTGCGCGGGGGCGGTAGGCCCTCTGTACGCGGGGAAGGCCCTCTGAGCGGGCGGTAGGCCCTCTGTACGCGGGGAAGGCCCTCTGAGCGGGCGGTAGGCCCTCTGAGCGCGGGGCAGGCCCTCTGAGCGGGCGGTAGGCCCTCTGAGCGTGCAGCAGGCCCTCTGAGCGTGCAGCAGGCCCTCTGAGCGCAGGGCAGGCCCTCTGAGCGGGGGCGGTAGGCCCTCTGTGCGCGGGGAAGGCCCTCTGAGCGGGCGGTAGGCCCTCTGAGCGCGGGGCAGGCCCTCTGAGCGGGCGGTAGGCCCTCTGAGCGTGCAGCAGGCCCTCTGAGCGTGCAGCAGGCCCTCTGAGCGCAGGGCAGGCCCTCTGAGCGGGGGCGGTAGGCCCTCTGATCGCGGGGAAGGCCCTCTGAGCGGGCGGTAGGCCCTCTGAGCGTGCAGCAGGCCCTCTGAGCGTGCAGCAGGCCCTCTGAGCGGGCGGTAGGCCCTCTGAGCGTGCAGCAGGCCCTCTGAGCGCGGGGCAGGCCCTCTGAGCAGGCGGTAGGCCCTCTGAGCGGGCGGTAGGCCCTCTGAGCGTGCAGCAGGCCCTCTGAGCGTGCAGCAGGCCCTCTGAGCGCAGGGCAGGCCCTCTGAGCGCAGGGCAGGCCCTCTGAGCGGTCGGTAGGCCCTCTGAGCGTGGGGCAGGCCCTCTGAGCGGGCGGCAGGCCCTCTGAGCGTGCAGCAGGCCCTCTGAGCATGCAGCAGGCCCTCTGAGCGTGCAGCAGGCCCTCTGAGCGCAGGGCAGGCCCTCTGAGCGTGCAGCAGGCCCTCTGAGCGTGCAGCAGGCCCTCTGAGCGTGCAGCAGGCCCTCTGAGCGTGGGGCAGGCCCTCTGAGCGGGCGGTAGGCCCTCTGAGCGTGCAGCAGGCCCTCTGAGCGTGGGGCAGGCCCTCTGAGCGTGCAGCAGGCCCTCTGAGCGTGCGGCAGGCCCTCTGAGCGTGCAGCAGGCCCTCTGAGCGTGCAGCAGGCCCTCTGAGCGTGCGGCAGGCCCTCTGAGCGTGGGGCAGGCCCTCTGAGCGGGCGGTAGGCCCTCTGAGCGTGCGGCAGGCCCTCTGAGCGCAGGGCCGGGTTCTTGCAGAAGCGCTGACTGATCCGGAGCCCCACGGCGTGCGGTCATGATGGACGTCCCTGGCAGACCTGCGGAATCACGGGTGATGAGGATGACTGTGGCGGCAGTGTTCAGCGTAAGTGAAGGAACTCTGATCTGGGCTGATGTTGTCAGTATTCGTTATGTTCCTGACAGCTACACAGAGCCGTGTGCTATCCTTAGCCCCACCTCCACAAGGAGGAGTGCAGGATTTATTTAACCGATATTATGTCTGCCAACGTCTGCTAAATACAATCTGACAGTCAAATGATTCTGCCCCCCCTGCTGAAATGACTTTCAGCACCACCGCTTGACAATAACTTTTATTTATTGTCTAAATGATTTCAGCCTTTAAAAAAATGCATTACTTCCATTAAATGCCTCCCCCTCTGTTAAAATGGATCCTGGCTGAAATGTCAATCGCTCAGGCCTTTAATCAGGCCCTGCTGCAGATACTGATCCCACCATCAAAAGTATGGATTAGCATAATTAAATGTGTTGCATTTTCACCACTAAAGTCTCAGATCCAATATTTAATATACCATAAATACAGGCACATTTTGCATTATGGAAGGCAAGCTGTACAATGGCAGGTATTTACCAGTTGTCCTCGGTTATCTGATGGAAATTGAGCAGCCGCATTAAAGTCATGCGACTGCCAATATACCCATCTGAGACCATGGATGTTTGGCATTATGATTGTTTCGTATGAGAGGTTTGGCTTTATAACTGTTTCATATGTGATAGTTTAGGCATTATCATTTTTTCATTGAAATTTCAACCCGATGTGGAATTATTTTTACTACAATAGAAAAATATAATATAAAACCTGGGTTTGAATATCACAACCATTTAGATACCGTACCTATATGTTGCTTCTTCGAGACACTTGAACCCTCTGACTAAGTGGTTTATTTTTTAACAATGAGTTTTAATTCGCCTAAACAAACTGCTGCTATGAATGTTAGTGTAAATGAAGCAGATGGCAATTACAAAATACATACATAAAAAAAAAAAATATTCTGAAAATCTCTGTTTACTGGTACTATGTTCAACAGGGGCTAATTTGCTTAATGTTTGATGTGGGAAAAACGTGGTGGTATCGTTAAAAAGTGAAATTATTCCATGTATATTTAGCATGTGAAATTCACGGCTGTTGACAACATCACCCTATCCAACCCCTGTTCTGTAGATGTTATGATGACCTTATTTATTGATGACCGTACTTATTGTATGTTGTTTTGGATAAAAGTGCTTGCTGAATACCTGTGATCTAATGTAAGAATAAGCACCCTTGACTTACAGTGTAGAGAAGCAGGTGAGAGGCAGTTTGTACACATATAAAGTCAGACCATAGAGGATTACTCTGCATTAATTCAACACAAAAGGTGTGGAAACTCTATGAGAAATAAATAAGGTGCATAAATGATATGAATTTACCCTCCACTACATCCTTGCTTGTGGGAGCAGCGTCTCGAAAATTTAAAGAGGTATCTTTTGGATTTGCTCTTTGGGATATTGAAAACATAGCATCTACAATATGAGGACCAGGTTCTGTACAGTGATGGCTGTGATGTGAGTGCAGATGAGTAGAGCATTGTGGGATACAGGTCAAAGGTCAGCCAGGACAATGGCCAGGGGACTCTTCCAGGAGTCTGACTAGAATTCAGAAAACCAAGAAATGTAAGAAAATAAAAGAAGATAAAATAATGGCATGAAAAGGCCCAAACAGTGATGCTCATTTTTAAGAAGCTGTTGAGTTATCCGTACTTTTGCTGTTACAGTGGTGCATTTATTCCGATTACCCTGCTGCTGCAGATCGAAAGAGCAGTAATCAGAAAACTGCCTGCACATCTATCACTGTAGGAACAAATAAAATGTCCTGTTTGGTATGGTGAGGAAAAATTAGACAAATAAATGATTCTGCGCGGGGAGAATGGGAGCGCGGTGAGCGCGGGATGATGAAAGTGCCGGCGGATTCTCAGAGACAGAGAGACGATGTGGGCCCCGCGGCCTGGCGGCTCCGCTGTTCACCCCCCCGGGGGCCCGGTTATTTCTCATCCACACCAGCCCCTGGCCACGGCCCCCAGCTCCACTCCTTCACCCCAACGAGGGCTGAATATGATGGAGGGCCACAATGTGCTAACATCCCGCCAGAATACCGCCAACCCGCATAACACTATCCTGCTGTCCTGCCACCCCCTTAACCCAATCACACCAACCATCCGCCATCCCACTCCAACCATCCGCCATCCCCCACACCAACCATCCACCATCCCACTCCAACCATCCACCATCCCCACACCAACCATCCACCATCCCACTCCAACCATCCACCATCCCCACACCAACCATCCACCATCCCACTCCAACCATCCACCATCCCCACACCAACCATCCACCATCCCCACACCAACCATCCACCATCCCACTCCAACCATCCACCATCCCCACACCAACCATCCACCATCCCACTCCAACCATCCACCATCCCACTCCAACCATCCACCATCCCCACACCAACCATCCACCATCCCACTCCAACCATCCACCATCCCCCACACCAACCATCCACCATCCCCACACCAACCATCCACCATCCCACTCCAACCATCCACCATCCCCACACCAACCATCCACCATCCCACTCCAACCATCCACCATCCCCACACCAACCATCCACCATCCCACTCCAACCATCCACCATCCCACTCCAACCATCCACCATCCCCACACCAACCATCCACCATCCCCCACACCAACCATCCACCATCCCCACACCAACCATCCACCATCCCACTCCAACCATCCACCATCCCACTCCAACCATCCACCATCCCCACACCAACCATCCACCATCCCCACACCAACCATCCACCATCCCCACACCAACCATCCACCATCCCCACACCAACCGTCCACCATCCCACTCCAACCATCCACCATCCCACTCCAACCATCCACTATCCATCCACTGTTGTGTTGTTCAAGGGGGAGTCTCATGACCTGTAAAAGCTCTGGCATGTTTTTACACCTTTAACATTCCAGAGCAGCTCCTGCACATGCCTACATTCCCCTGGTCTCAGAAACATATACTTACCCATGAGCCCGGCCCATAGAGCGCCCTGCGCCCTGATTACAGCCGTCGCCACCACCTGGGCCGTGATTGCATGGCTCCTGATTGCTCTCGCTTATTTTTCCTCAGATAAAAAAGAAATCTCTTCAAGGAAATAATAAATTGCACTAGCTGTTCAATCTTGTTCATTTGTAGGAAGCGACATTGGGCTGGAATGGACGCATACAGCCCAACACCCGACCTCTGGTGCTCTCACTCTGACTCCTGCTCCCTATTTTATGTTGTCAGAACTAATATGGTGGAGAAGGCTTCGGCTCCTGTAGAGGTGGGGAGCAGGGGAGCCTGGGAAAGGAGTGAGGGAGAGACCAGGAGAGAGAGAGAGCAGGAGAGAGAGGTGGAGAAAGAGCAGGAGAGACCGGGAGAGAGAGCAGTACAGAGAGCAGGAGAGGCTTTTAAAGTGGCTGCTTTTGTCCATATTGACGTGTTTGTTGCTGTGAGATTATGTACGCTGTTATTTGGTCCTGGTTGGTGCAGGGGTTTGGTTTTTGATATTTGTCTTGTGAAATATGCATAGTGACATCCCTAACCCACTGCAGTGACACCCCTAACACAGTGACACCCCTAACACAGTAACATCCCTAACACAGTGCAGTGACACCCCTAACGCAGTGCAGTGATGTCCCTAACACAGCGCAGTGACACCCCTAACACAGTAAGATCCCTAACACAGTGCAGTGACACCCCTAACACAGTGCAGTGACACCCCTAACGCAGTGCAGTGATGTCCCTAACACAGCGCAGTGACACCCCTAACACAGTAACATCCCTAACACAGTGCAGTGACATCCCTAACACAGTGCAGTGACACCCCTAACGCAGTGCAGTGATGTCCCTAACACAGCGCAGTGACACCCCTAACACAGTAACATCCCTAACACAGTGCAGTGACATCCCTAACACAGCGCAGTGACAGCCCTAACACAGCGCAGTGACACTCCTAACACAGTGACACCCCTAACACAGTGACACCCCTAACACAGTGCAGTGACACCCCTAACACAGCGCAGTGACACTCCTAACACAGTGACACCCCTAACACAGTGACATCCCTAACACAGTGAAGTGACATCCCTAACGCAGTGCAGTGATGTCCCTAACACAGCGCAGTGACACCCCTAACACAGTAACATCCCTAACACAGTGCAGTGACATCCCTAACACAGTGCAGTGACACCCCTAATGCAGTGCAGTGATGTCCCTAACACAGCGCAGTGACACCCCTAACACAGTAACATCCCTAACACAGTGCAGTGACATCCCTAACACAGCGCAGTGACACCCCTAACACAGCGCAGTGACACTCCTAACACAGTGACACCCCTAACACAGTGACATCCCTAACACAGTGCAGTGACACCCCTAACACAGTGCAGTGACACCCCTAACACAGCGCAGTGACACTCCTAACACAGTGACACCCCTAACACAGTGACATCCCTAACACAGTGAAGTTACACCCCTAACACAGTAACATCCCTAACACAGTGCAGTGACATCCCTAACACAGTGCAGTGACACCCCTAACACAGTGCAGTGACATCCCTAACACAGTGCAGTGACACCCCTAACACAGTGACATCCCTAACACAGTGCAGTGACACCCCTAACACAGTAACATCCCTAACACAGCGCAGTGACACTCCTAACACAGTAACAGCCCTAACACAGTGCAGTGACACCCCTAACGCTGTGCAGTGATGTCCCTAACACAGCGCAGTGCCACTCCTAACACAGTAAGATCCCTAACACAGCGCAGTGACACCCCTAACACAGCGCAGTGCCACTCCTAACACAGTAAGATCCCTAACACAGCGCAGTGACACCCCTAACACAGTAACATCCCTAACACAGTGCAGTGACACCCCTAACACAGTGCAGTGATGTCCCTAACACAGCGCAGTGACACCCCTAACACAGTAACATCCCTAACACAGCGCAGTGACACTCCTAACACAGTAAGATCCCTAACACAGTGCAGTGACACCCCTAACACAGTAACATCCCTAACACAGTGCAGTGACACCCCTAACACAGTAACATCCCTAACACAGCGCAGTGACACTCCTAACACAGTAAGATCCCTAACACAGCGCAGTGACACCCCTAACACAGTAACATCCCTAACACAGTGCAGTGACACCCCTAGCACAGTAACATCCCTAACACAGCGCAGTGACACTCCTAACACAGTAAGATCCCTAACACAGCGCAGTGACACCCCTAACACAGTAACATCCCTAACACAGTGCAGTGACACCCCTAACACAGTGACATCCCTAACACAGCGCAGTGACACTCCTACCACAGTAACATCCCTAACACAGCGCAGTGACACTCCTAACACAGTGCAGTGACACCCCTAACACAGTAACATCCCTAACACAGTGCAGTGACACCCCTAACACAGTAACATCCCTAACACAGTGCAGTGACACCCCTAACACAGTAACATCCCTAACACAGCGCAGTGACACTCCTAACACAGTAAGATCCCTAACACAGCGCAGTGACACCCCTAACGCAGTGCAGTGATGTCCCTAACACAGCGCAGTGCCACCCCTAACACAGTAACATCCCTAACACAGTGCAGTGACACCCCTAACGCAGTGCAGTGACGTCCCTAACACAGGGCAGTGACACCCCTAACACAGTAACATCCCTAACACAGTGCAGTGACACCCCTAACGCAGTGCAGTGATGTCCCTAACACAGTGCAGTGGCACCCCTAACACAGTAACATCCCTAACACAGTGCAGTGACACCCCTAACACAGTGACACCCCTAACACAGTGAAGTGACACCCCTAACACAGTGACACCCCTAACACAGTGCAGTGACACCCCTAACACAGTACAGTGACACCCCTAACACAGTGCAGTGACACCCCTAACACAGTGCAGTGACACCCCTAACACAGCGCAGTGACACCCCTAACACAGTGCAGTGACACCCCTAACACAGTGACACCCCTAACACAGTAACATCCCTAACACAGTGCAGTGACACCCCTAACGCAGTGCAGTGTGTGATTTCAGTGCAGATGTATTTAATATTCCTCCGTTAAGAGCAGAGTGAGTAAGTGAAAGTGAAACAGTCTCTCTTCCTCCATCAGAGCAGCACTAACAG
>NC_083770.1:51246574-51286574 GCF_963514075.1 Conger conger | reverse complement strand
TCAAACCCAGGACCTCTTTGCTGTGAGGCGGCCGTGCTACCCACTGCACCATCCGTGCCGCCCTGGGATCGCATAACAATCCATCCATCCATCCATCATCTGAACCCGCTTATCCTGAACAGGGTCGCAGGGGGGCTGGAGCCTAACCCAGCATACATTGGGTGAAAGGCAGGAATACACCGCCAGTCCATTGCAGGGCACACACACCATTCACTCACACACTCTCACACACACACACACACACACTCACATACTCACACACTCATACCCACAGGCGATTTAGACTCTCCAATCTGCCTAAGCTGCCTAACCTGGTGGTTGGAATGTGGGAGGAAACCGGAGTACCCGGAGGAAACCCACTCAAACACGGGGAGAACATGCAAGCTCCGCACAGAGAGGCCCCGGCCGACGGGGATTCAAACCCAGGACCTCTTTGCTGTGAGGCGGCCGTGCTACCCACTGCACCATCCGTGCCGCCCTGGGATCGCATAACAATTACAATTGTAATTACAATTACAAGGCCAATCTCCCCTGGAGCGATGTGAGGTCCCAACATGTTACTGGGGCTACACTACCACCAACCCCAACCTGTTACTGGGGCTACACTACCACCAACCCCAACCTGTTACTGGGGCTACACTACCACCAACCTTCCAGGTCCCAGTCAAACGCCTTAGCCACTAGGCTACAGGCACCTTAGCCACTAGGCTATAGGCACTTTAGCCACTACCCTTGGCCATCGTACAGTGTATTGATTCTCACATGTCTGTGCATTAGAGTACAGTATGCTCTCTGTTTCTCTGGGCCTCTCTGAGTGATGGCAGCCCCTCTGGGGAGTGCTAACCCCAGCACAGCTGAGATGGAGTTCGGGGCAGCTTGTGCAGTTATCTGAGGAGTCAGCATAATGCTGGGCGAGGCCTTGGAGTGCCACAGCCACTAGGATTCATGGGAAAAGCGATGCGTGTCCGCACGCTGGGCTTCATGTCCCAACGGCGTTCCCTCCCGGAACGCCATGCCTTCTGCCGGCTCCTGGGGAAGATTCTCTCGTGAATTCTGCATTGATTTTTCCATAAACCTGAAGATTTCATTTTTTTCTCTGCTCCTTCCCCCACCCCTGCCCCAGCGTGCCTTTGGCGACACAGATCCAGCGGCTGTAGTGAAATACGGCCTTTCCCCTGACCGCCTCTCGGCGTGAGCGATGGCCTCTGTCTGCCCGGTGGTCTGCGTGCTGCAGCCTTGACGCTCCGCATCCTGAAACTCACATCCTGAGGCTCACATCCTGACACTCACATCCTGAGGCTCACATCCTGAGGCTCACATCCTGAGGCTCACATCCTGACACTCACATCCTGACACTCACATCCTGAGGCTCACATCCTGACACTCACATCCTGAGGCTCACATCCTAAGGCTCACATCCTGAGGCTCACATCCTGAGGCTCACATCCTGAGGCTCACATCCTGACACTCACATCCTGAGGCTCACATCCTGAGGCTCACATCCTGACACTCACATCCTGACGCTCACATCCTACGGCTCACATCCTGAGGCTCACATCCTGACGCTCACATCCTGACGCTCACATCCTGAGGCTCACATCCTGAGGCTCACATCCTGACGCTCCGCGCCCACCCCCCCCCCCCACACATCCTCTGTTACCCACACGCTGGGGGGGGGTGGGGGGCATTAGTAAGGGCTCTGTTACCCGCACGCTGGGGGGGGGTGGGGGGCATTAGTAAGGGCTCTGTTACCCTCACGCTGGGGGGGGGGGGGGGGGGGCATTAGTAAGGGCTCTGTTACCCGCATGCTGGGGGTGGGGGGCATTAGTAAGGGCTCTGTTACCCTCACGCTGGGGGTGGGGGGCATTAGTAAGGGCTCTGTTACCCTCACGCTGGGGGGGGCATTAGTAAGGGCTCTGTTACCCTCACGCTGGGGTGGGCATTAGTAAGGGCTCTGTTACCCTCACGCTGGGGGGGCATTAGTAAGGGCTCTGTTACCCTCACGCTGGGGGGGGCATTAGTAAGGGCTCTGTTACCCACACGCTGGGGGGGGGGCATTAGTAAGGGCTCTGTTACCCTCACGCTTGGGGGGGCATTAGTAAGGGCTCTGTTACCCGCACGCTGGGGGGGGCATTAGTAAGGGCTCTGTTACCCGCACGCTGGGGGGGGTGGGGGGCATTAGCAAGGGCTCTGTTACCTGCACGCTGGGGGGGGGGCATTAGTAAGCGCTCTGTTACCCTCACGCTGGGGGGGCCATTGTAAGGGCTCTGTTACCCTCACGCTGGGGGGGGTGGGGGGCATTAGTAAGGGCTCTGTTACCCTCACGCTGGGGTGCTCAGGGTAAGGATATGCGGCCTCCATTTCAGCTGCACACACTCACTGAGCCTCAAAATGGCCGCTATTGTCGTACGCTTCAATCGCTTCGCCGTTGAAGTGATTTCAGTCATGCTTTGGAAACGATTTTATATTGCATTAATGCTGCCTTCCATGCTTCAGTAAAATGTAATTGAACTTGATCTTCCTGTCGGCTGCTGTTGAGGGCTGGTAAAAAAAAGCTTGTAAGGTCTAGAATCCAATGAAGTGATTTGCTCCTCAAAAATCTGAGCCCTAAAATCCCCAACCTCACACACGTCCTCTCTCGAGTCCTGGCTGTAATATCCAGGAGACTACAGTGCTGCCGTCTGCATCTCACACTGATGAGTTTCACCTGCTCCTGTGAGGCGTAGGACAGCAGGAAGAGCTGGACATCATCTGGCCTGCTGACCTTTTTAATTTAGTCATTTTTATTTGGTGGAAAAACCCCCTTTGAGCATAATATAAATCAAACAGCTAAACACAGAGGCACAGATCGGAAACTGGAGAAGCGCTGTGCTGTGTCCCGGATCGTCTGTGTGTCAGGTCTTCACTCAGAATAGAAAGCCCTAATGTTTCCTGTCAGGAACAGCATTTCATTCATCGACCTTTGACCTTCTCTCCCGAGCTGTTAATGGAATTTGACAAACTGCCCCAACACTGCTGAAGCCCTCTAATTAAACACAAACGCTGTAAAGACACGGAATTTACTAAACATCATTTCATTTACATCAATTTATTTACACTAAAACCAGTCTGTAGTCGTGTTCAGTAGGTGGCAGTGGAGCTGCTTGTTTGGCTTCATAGCGTCTGGAATCAGCCCAGGCGTGTGGAGTGTGTGTTCTGAGCGATAGCTGGTGTAGGTGTGTGTGCAGGCTGCTGTGTTTGAGCTGTGGTGTCCTCGTTCCTTCAGATGGACGTTTTCTTTTGTCAGGGAGATGTCTGTAGGTGTGCCTCGTGCCAGGCTCTCCTACGCACTCTTTCTGCGGGGACTTCCTCTGTGAGTTTACACAGACTCGTTTGTGGATATTTTTACTGCGCGGCGGCTGTCTTTGTTTCCGCGCTTCGCTGTGAGCCGCCTGCCTCAGCGATTTGGGTCAGAGGCGCGGAAACAGAGCGGGCCTGTGATCAGGTGTGAGGGAGGCAGGCGGGGATGGCCCTGCCTCTCTGGGCCTCCCTGTGTGGTGTTTACACTCAGGTCTGATAAGCCCTGTGCGGTGTTTACACTCAGGTCTGATAAACCCTGTGCGGTGTTTACACTCAGGTCTGATATGCCCTGTGCGGTGTTTACACTCAGGTCTGATAAGCCCTGTGCGGTGTTTACACTCAGGTCTGATAAGCCCTGTGCGGTGTTTACACTCAGGTCTGATAAACCCTGTGCGGTGTTTACACTCAGGTCTGATATGCCCTGTGCGGTGTTTACACTCAGGTCTGATAAGCCCTGTGCGGTGTTTACACTCAGGTCTGATATGCCCTGTGCGGTGTTTACACTCAGGTCTGATAAGCCCTGTGCGGTGTTTACACTCAGGTCTGATAAACCCTGTGCGGTGTTTACACTCAGGTCTGATAAACCCTGTGCGGTGTTTACACTCAGGTCTGATAAGCCCTGTGCGGTGTTTACACTCAGGTCTGATAAACCCTGTGCGGTGTTTACACTCAGGTCTGATAAACTCTGTGCGGTGTTTACACTCAGGTCTGATAAACCCTATGTGGACACACAGCAATATTGCTCTCCTGTGCACACACTTCACTTCATCTTTCTTTCATAAAATCAATACTAAGATTGAAATTAGTTTAGAGTCACCAGCAAGACCCCTGCTGAATTCTTATAAGATTATTGTCAACTTATTATAAACAAGAAATAAATGGAAATGAATCTCATCAACATAACCCAAATTCTGGAAGGAAAGGGTAAGTTTCCTTTTCAATCTTTCCTCCTACTCTAATCTAATACCCCCTTAGACAATACCTCTAACTACTGACACGCCATCACATCAGTCATGTTGGGTTTTATACGTTTGTAACGTAAAGTAAAAACACTCACACTCAATTTCCACATGCACTGATTTATTAAATCAATTAATATTATGCCTTTTTCCTGGATTAGTTAAGTATTATTTGTTTGCTTGCTGATTCTAAATTCAGTTTAGTTGTCATTATAGTGTTCTGCTGTGTATTTGTTTGTCTGTTTGTTAGCTAATACAAGTGGTGTTTATTTAGATTATAGTGAAACTGGGTTAGGTGTTTGTTTCTCTCAGGTGAGCTAGGCTATTAAGTTAGGCTATTGTTTTACTGGCTGGCAGGCCACAGCTTTTGTTGTAGGAGGAGCCAATAGTTTGCACCCTGCTCAGGGTATAATTACTGGCACACCTGAACTCACTTCAGTGTGCATTAGTGTTCTGCAGTGGGTTGGTTGCATTTTCTGTATTCAGCGTCAGTGTTATTTAAGCAGTTGTGTGCGGCAGCCTCGGTTACTTACCTCGGTGTACGAAGTCGCATGTGTACAAAGTCGGGGGTGTCTATCTACGGGTGTCCATCCAGGCTGTCTGAGAGCCTGATGAGTGTTTTTGTTTTTGCTGCCTGCCCTCATTCCACTGTGTAGTATTCCTCTTATCCTTCCTAGTTCCCTCCATGTGTTTCCTTCCCATCCCTGCCCTCTCTCCTCTCCCCAGGTCCCAGTCAGGTAGGAGGTTCACTTCCCGCCAACATGGGCAGAATATCTCTAACCTCATCTTCCCTCCAAGATCCGCTGGTATTGATCTCTGTGTGGCTGGTGGCCTCTGGAACTGCCAGTCCGCCGTCCAGAAAGCAGACTTCATATCTGCCTATGCCTCCCACCTCAACCTTGACTTTCTTGCTTTAACTGAAACGTGGCTCTCACCGGAGAACACGGCCACCCCGGCTGCCCTTTCCTCTGCCTTCTCTTTTTCCCACACACCCAGATCCTCTGGCAGAGGAGGTGGCACAGGTCTCCTAATCTCATCCTCATGGAGATCTAGTGTCTTCTCCTTATCCCTCTCCTTCTCCTCTTTTGAATTTCATGCGGTTTCTGTTACTTTGCCGTGCAAACTGTTTATCATTGTTGTTTATCGCCCCCCGGGTCCTCTGGGGAACTTTTTGGATGAGATGGACATCCTCCTCAGCTCCTCACCTGTCAATGACACTCCCCTGATCCTCCTGGGTGACTTCAACCTCAACTCAGAGTCTACCTTTCTCTCCCTCCTCTCTTCTTTTGACCTTACCCTCACCCTTTCCCCTCCCACCCACAAAGCAGGCAACCTTCTTGACCTCATCTTCACAAGGAGCTGCATAACAACCAACCTCTCTGTAACACCACTCCATATATCTGACCACTCCTTCATCTCTTTCTCTCTTCCACTCTCCTCTAACACCCATCCATCTCTCCCATCATCCACTGTCACCTGTCGACGGAACCTACGCCACCTGTCTTCCTCCACCCTCTCATCTACAATCCTCTCCTCCCTACCTCCCTAGAGTCTTTCTCTCGACTGTCTCCCGACGATGCGGCTACAACTCTCATGTCCTCCCTCTTCCTTTGACTCTCTGTGTCCCCTCACCACCAAACTAGCTCGAGCCTCCCCCCCCAGTCCTTGGCTTTCTGATGCTCTACGACCTGTCCGAACCGAACTGCGGGCGGCGGAGAGAAAATGGAAAAGGTCCTGTCTCCCCAGTGATATAGCTTCCTTCCATGCCCTCTTATCATCTTTCCATTCCTCTGTCTCTCTAGCTAAATCTTCCTTCTTTCACTCGAAAATTAACGCGGCCGCCTCTAATCCCCGCAAACTGTTTTCAACTTTCTCCTCTCTTCTGGCCCCCCCTCCCCCCCACCCCCCTCATCACTCACACCTGATGACTTTGTCTCCTTCTTTGAAAAGAAGGTCGATGCTATTCGCAATTCCTTCTCCCAACCCTCCACCCCTGCTGACCCTCCTACCCTCCCCAACTCCCTAACCTCCTTTTCTCCCCTCTCTGACGCCGACACACTGAAACTCCTTACATCCCACCGCCCGACCACCTGTCCTCTTGACCCCATCCCCTCTCCCCTCCTACAATCTATATCTGATGACATTCTCCCTTTTCTCTCCTCTCTAATCAACACCTCCCTCTCTTCCGGCACCATGCCCTCTTCTCTGAAGAGGGCCAGAGTCACTCCCCTCCTCAAAAAACCTACTCTTGACCCCTCTGCCCTGAACAACTACCGGCTTGTCTCTCTTCTTCCCTTTCTCGCTAAAACTCTGGAACGGGCGGTCTGCTCCCAACTGTCCACTTATCTTGTCCAGAACAATCTCCATGACCCCAACCAGTCTGGCTTCAAGAGTGGCCACTCCACTGAGACCGCCCTGCTCGCGGTCACTGAGGCACTCCACTCTGCTAAAGCAAAATCCCTCTCCTCTGTCCTCATCTTCCTCGACCTGTCGGCCGCCTTCGATACAGTCAACCATGAGATTCTGCTCTCATCGCTGTCTGGGATGGGTGTCACAGGGTCTGCACTCGCTTGGTTTTCCTCCTACCTCTCTGGTCGCTCCTACCAGGTGACTTGGAGGGGCTCAGTCTCCGACTCTCACCCCCTACGAACTGGAGTCCCACAGGGCTCAGTTCTTGGGCCTCTCCTCTTCTCGCTATACACCATGTCTCTTCCCATGGCTTTTCTTATCATTCTTACGCTGATGACACCCAACTCTTTATTTCCTTCCCCCCCGACACCCAGGTCACCACACGGATCTCTGCCTGCTTGGCTGATATCTCTGCGTGGATGACTTCCCACCACCTGAAGCTCAACCTTGCCAAAACTGAGCTTCTCTACATCCCTGCTAAGTCCTCTCCGTCAATCGACCTCTCATTGACTGTTGAGGACTTTGCAGTTTCCTCCTCCCGTACGGCAAAGAATCTTGGGGTGACTCTTGATAACTGCCTCACCTGGCTCCACAAGTATCCTCCACTGCCAGAACCTGCAGGTTCTTTCTGTATAATATACGCCGTATCCGTCATCTCCTGACGGACAAAGCCACCCAGCTCCTAGTCCAGGCGCTCGTCATTTCCCGCCTGGATTACTGCAACTCCCTCCTAACCGGTCTCCCAGCGTGTGCCATCAAGCCCCTCCAGCTGATCCAGAATGCTGCAGCCCGCCTGATCACCAGTCAGCCCAGGTCGGCTCATGTCACCCCGCTTCTCATTGGCCTCCACTGGCTTCCTATTGCCGCACGCATCCGTTTCAAGGCCCTAGCATTTCAGGCTGCTAAGGGGACTGCCCCACCTTACATACAATCCCTGATCACTCCCTACTGCCCAGCTAGACCACTCCGGTCTGCCAGCTCTGGTCGCCTTATGGTTCCCTCTCTATGGGCACCTGGCGGTCGAGCTGCACGTTCACGCCTGTTTTCTGTTCTGGTTCCTCAGTGGTGGAATGACTTGCCTACCACTGTCAGAACAGCAGAATCCCTCCCCCTATTTCGACGCAGACTCAAAACCCACCTTTTCAAACTCTACCTTAGTCCTCCCTCCTGATTTCCCCTGCCCCTCCTTTCTGATATCCCTATCCTTGTCTAACCCCCCACCCCAAAAAAAATAAATAAAATCACTTATGATGACAACTATGTTTAGAACAGCATTTCATGTGTATTATGCTAGTTCTGGATGTGATGCTTTGACTTATGGTAGAACCTATGCACTTGTAAGTCGCTTTGGATTAAAAGTGTCTGCCAAATGACTAAAATGTAAAATGTAAATGTCTTCATTTGGCAATAGAATATTTATATTTATATTTCTGAAAATTTGGTTTAACTGTAGAGTACATTTAACCTTTTCATTCAGTGCCAATAAAAACCCAATCAATGAAAATATCAGATAATCTTTCTACACGTGCATTCCTTATTATTATCAGTGAATACCGTTTCAGGATACTAACTGTGTTAAGGTCTGTGCACATCTGAGCCCCTGAGCACACAAAGGAACACACTTCGGTTCTGTAACATTTGTGCATTTTGGGCGAAGGTGAGGCGGACTGCAGGTTGGCGACGCTGCTTTGAGATTCCTGCAGTCACCTGTGCTTGCTCTGCCTGCTCCTCTCCTCTCCAGTCATTATCAGAATCGATCTCTCTGCGTCCCAGAGGGACAGGCCTGTGCCAGGACCTGCTGTTCTTTGTATAGATCCATGCCTGCGACGGAAATACATAAATATTGAACAGAATCTTAATGCTTCCATTATTCTTAGATTCCTAAACAGGCATTAAAAGCAGGCCTGTCCCTTTGACTTTCCGATCTGCAGTCTCAGGGTCTCGTCAGCAGGGCCTGATGACTTCCCAAGGAGCCGAGGGGCGTGCAGAACATGGCTAATTACCGTCTGAGCACCCTGCATTGTGTGCTGTAAGTGTGTACTGTAAGTGTGTGCTGTAAGTGTGTGCTGTAAGTGTGTGCTGTAAGCGTGTACTGTAAGTGTGTACTGTAAGTGTGTACTGTAAGCGTGTACTGTAAGTGTGTACTGTAAGCGTGTACTGTAAGCGTGTACTGTAAGTGTGTGCTGTAAGTGTGTACTGTAAGCATGTACTGTACGTATGTACTGTAAGCATGTACTGTAAGCGTGTACTGTAAGTGTGTACTGTAAGTGTGTACTGTAAACGTGTACTGTAAGTGTGTACTGTAAGCGTTTACTGTAAGTGTGTGCTGTAAGTGTGTGCTGTAAGTGTGTACTGTAAGCATGTACTGTAAGTATGTACTGTAAGCATGTACTGTAAGTGTGTACTGTAAGCGTGTGCTGTAAGCGTGTACTGTAAGTGTGTACTGTAAGCGTGTGCTGTAAGTGTGTACTGTAAGTGTGTACTGTAAGCATGTACTGTAAGTGTGTATTGTAAGCATGTACTGTAAGCATGTACTGTAAGTATGTACTGTAAGCGTGTACTGTAAGCTTGTGCTGTAAGCGTGTACTGTAAGTGTGTACTGTAAGCGTGTGCTGTAAGTGTGTACTGTAAGTGTGTACTGTAAGCATGTACTGTAAGTATGTACTGTAAGTGTGTACTGTAAGCGTGTGCTGTAAGCGTGTGCTGTAAGTGAATGTGGGCTGGCCTGTTCGTAATTATGCTATGCTATGACTGTGGTCCTTTAACCCTGGAGAAGCATTGCTAGGCTGAATGGCTTGTTTAGGTTAGGGTTAGGGTTAGGGTTAGGGTTAAGTTTAGGTTGCGAGAAGTGTGATGAGCATTCAACCCCCCCCCCCCCCTTCTCTCCAGTCATCCACAAACAGCAAAATCAATTTGGATGAATTTTTCATTTAAAAATTTGAAGCACCCAAATTAGGGGTTAGGGTTAGGGTAATTATGTTCTTCATTGTGTTACGCTATGACTGTGGTCCTTTAACCCTGGAGAAGGTTCTGGAAGCTCCAGTCCATAGGCTTCTCCTCCTGCCCTGTGTCTGCCGTGGGAGCCCTGCTGTGACCGCTCCTGCCCTTAAGTGCCAATCAATAAGTGTTCAATCCACCAGGTCTGTATGACCATTTGTCCGACTGGATAAGTTTTACAGCTGCAAGCAATCTTGATTTTTTTCCATAGCGGGGTGACCTAATACATTTTGGAGTGGGTATTTTACAGCCGTAACTGTAAAGGGCCCTGAGTTATTCCTGTTATACAAAGAGAGGAAGAGCGGATTTATGTGGTCATTCCGGGAGAGATGGAGAGGGGAGATGAATCACGGCCGTGCCTGGGAGATTTAGTGACCTGCCCTCCGCCAAGTCCGCCAGCACGCTCGCCACATAAAGCCTCCTTCAGCCGCTCCGCAAGCAGGACCGCCAACCGCACCGCGAAACCGCTACATCAACGCCAACGCTCCAGCCCAGGAGGTGTGTCCACTGCACACTACAGACACACTACAGACGCCAACACTGGGGCCCAGGAGGTGTGTCCACTGCACACTACAGACGCCAACGCTCCAGCCCAGGAGGTGTGTCCACTGCACACTACAGACGCCAACGCTCCAGCCCAGGAGGTGTGTCCACTGCACACTACAGACACACTACAGACGCCAACATTGGGGCCCAGGAGGTGTGTCCACTACACTACATGTACTCTAGTGGGCGACATTAGCAGTGCTCTAGTGGCTCTGGAGGTAAGAGTGGACTTCTGGCAGTCAGAAAGGTTGCCAGTTCACCAATTGTTTAGCGGTTTGGATAAAAAGTGCGATATAAATACAGTCCATTTACGATTTGCAGTCCATTTAGTGGAGTTATAGGATTAGTTTGAATTAAAATGAGTCAGATTCTATATTACTCTGAACATGTCACTGTGTTGGTGACTTTATATGAGCTTTTCCCGGGTGTGAAAAGGAGAGCGAGACCACATGGTGCAGTGCACAGGGCGGCTGGGGGTTTGAATCCCGACTGTTGCTCTTTCCGGACTGTGATCCCATCTCTGTGTGACCTTTTCTACTTCTCTCCTCTGAAGTGAAAAATACATAAAATCAGACCGCCTGGACCGCCAGACCATCTCTTCAGACTTTCCACTCTTAAAAAACCCTCTCAGAGTTTGTGGATTTTTATAAACAGTGGAAGGAGTAAAATACTGCTTTTACGCTGGACTCCCCCTCTCCTCCGAGACTTCTTCATTCTCCTTTCTCCCCTTCTTTTCACCATGTTAATCAGCACTGACTGAGTGTTTTCTCTTTTCACCATGTTAATCAACACTGACTGAGTGTTTTCTCTTTTCATCATGTTAATCAACACTGACTGAGTGTTTTCTCTTTTCATCATGTTAATCAACACTGACTGAGTGTTTTCTCTGCCCAGTGGGGTTTTTTCCCTCACTGTGGGCTGCGTGGTGTTCAGGCCTGGTGCAAGCTCATTCCCCCTACTCTGCAAACCACTCCCCCCATTACAGCGCTTAGCCACACCCCCTCCCCCCATTACAGTGCTTAGCCACCCCCCCTCCCCCCATTACAGTGCTTAGCCACCCCCCCTCCCCATTACAGCGCTTAGCCACCCCCCCTCCCCCATTACAGTGCTTAGCCACCCCCCCTCCCCATTACAGCGCTTAGCCACCCCCACATTACAGTGCTTAGCCACACCCACTTCATTAAGTATGCTGCCTAGCCACACCCACTCCCCCGTTACAGTGCTTAGCCACCCCCCCTCCCCATTACAGCGCTTAGCCACACCCCCTCCCCCCATTACAGCGCTTAGCCACACCCCCTCCCCCATTACAGTGCTTAGCCACACCCCCTCCCCCATTACAGTGATTAGCCACACCCCCTCCCCCTATTACAGTGCTTAGCCACACCCACTCCCTTAATTATAGTGCTTGGCCACACCCACTCCCTTTGGTATGGTGCTTAGCCACACCCACTCCCTTAATTATAGTGCTTGGCCACACCCCCTCCCTTTGGTATGGTGCTTAGCCACACCCACTCCCTTTGGTATGGTGCTTAGCCACACCCCCTATCTTCACTAGTCACGCCCACTGCTGAGTGATTATTGAGGGGGGGATTAGGAACCCTGGATTGATTACATGTCCCCTGATACTTCACATCTCTCATTCAGCCATGATTCAGCCATGCAGTGATTCTTAGGTTACCCTGACTTTCACTTGCCCTTAATCTCTTTCTTTCATACAGTCAATCCAGATTAAACACTCAAAACACACCCTTGCCCAGTCAATCCAGATTAAACCGTTGGTTTCTTTCCAAGACGTTTAACAGGGCTGAAATGCACATGCCCCACATGCATTTCCCCTTAACAAAGCTTAACACATTTGAGTGCAAACACAGTTTAACACATTTACCTCGAGAACCAGTGAACTTGCTAAACTGTCTTTGTGATGGAATGTTCATTTCATTGTGAGTCACAGCTAAGAACAAGTGTTAATTGTGTTAATTGAATCAACGTACAGATTTCTGAACTCTATAAAAATAAGGATACAATAATTACATGACACTGCTGGTCTTAATAATGAATTACTCTCATGTGAGTATAGGTAGATGTTGATTACCCTTATGTCAGTGCAGATACGTACATGTATTACCTGTATATGACTGCAGATAAGTGTTGATTACCTGTATGCAAATTCAGGTAAAGGTTTTCTGTCTTTAAATTCACATAACCATTTACCTGTGAGTAAGTTCTGGTTGGTGGTGATTACCTGTATTTGTGACAGTAAATTATCTGTACTTATTTTGGTGAACTTTTCTAATATACTGTGAATTTATACTGTACTATACTGTTATTCCAAACATCTTGAATTGGGATCATCAGGTTCTACCTTCACTGCAAAGCACCAAGCTAGTCACATACCACCTGCAAGTTTGTATTTGTGTGTTTATTTATTTATTTTTCAGCCCCAATTTTCAACAGAATACTGTGGGAGGATTTCTCCAGCGGGCGGAAGGATGTGTGGGGCTGCAGTTGAATATGGAAACCAAGTCCTGAATTTGACACACTCATAATGGATAACACTAAAGCAACATGAAATCAAATACTCATATTTCATATACCGTACTTGCAAAATGATTAACCTAAAGCAGTAAAAATATTCAAATATAAGATGGAGGATGTGTTGCTGTGCCCTTGCTCTCATCTACAAAACCTGTTCGGTCCCAGGGAGGGCGGGCTAAGACAAAGGCATGATGTTACCTGTACACAAAATGCACTTGTTTTTGATGTCAGATTTTGTAGAGGCACGGCCTTTTGAAATGTGTGTTTGCGGGTTTATTTTTACTGCTGTGTGAGTGTTGAGTTTGAGTTAGCAGAGCCGGCAGAAGCAGAATTATTGTAGGATCCGTCGCCATCTGTCAGAAACGGGGTCTGTGAAAACATTACTGCAGGAAGAGGAATATTTTAATTGGCCTGTGGGGAATAGTGTTTGGCAGAGCGCTGTTAAAGCAGGTTTATGCAGGGCTCAGGTGAGGTGTCACACAGTGTGTTGGGCTCACCGTGTGGGAAAGTTACACGTGTGTTAGAGGAAGTCTTTTCAAGATGGAAACACAAATAGAGCTGAAAACTGGCCTTTCAATCCTGCCCAAGTTTCTATGGAGGCTGTGAAGGACCTACAGAACCGGATCTTACATATGCTGGCAGAACAAAGTGTTTTATTTCTGAATTACAGTACCATGTATTCCTGCTGCTGAAGTAGGATCCCATAGCAGTTATCATTTTCAACTGGTTTATCATTGTATTGTGATACAGGTTCATGGGTGGGTTAGTGTCATATAGATCTGTGGGTGGGTTTATTTGGGTATAGGATTAAGTATTTTGTGATATTGTGATACAGGTTCATGGGTGGGTTTCTTGTGATAGTAGTTTTTTGGTGAGTATACTGTGATATCGTCAAATCAGTGGAAGGCTTTTGGGTTAATCCAGTTGTATGTGATTCTACTGCATGAATAAAGTACAGTACAGTTACACTATAATTTTTGTCAGAGTTGTTATGGCAGAGGAAGACTCTAAAAACTCTGTTAGGGTTGAGTTTAATCCTGTCATCTCAGACCATAAAGCGGGTAATTACTGTGGCTTGTGGAGAATAACACGGTGCTGGCTAATCCAGGCTTTTTAATTTGCAGTTTAAGCGCTTCAGGATTAAAGGACAATGAGCAGGATGACTGGCAGAATATTAAACTCCTCCACGTTCTGCCCTGGCAGGTGAGCGAAAGCCCATAAACAGCAACCGGCAAATCTCTTTTTACCCATGATACTCGTGGTTGCCCTCTGCCTGATCCACCCGTATTATCATCCAAGAACAGAGTCAGAGATGACCAATCCGGTAACACTTACCAGCACCCTGATACCCTGAGAGACCAGTGTTCCTCTGTACCTGTGTAACTCTCTCAGTGTTCCTCTGTACCTGTGTAACTCTCTCAGTGTTACTCTGTACCTGTGTAACTCTCTCAGTGTTCCTCTGTACCTGTGTAACTCTCAGTGTTCCTCTGTACCTGTGTAACTCTCTCAGTGTTACTCTGTACCTGTGTAACTCTCTCAGTGTTCCTCTGTACCTGTGTAACTCTCTCAGTGTTCCTCTGTACCTGTGTAACTCTCTCAGTGTTACTCTGTACCTGTGTAACTCTCTCAGTGTTCCTCTGTACCTGTGTAACTCTCTCAGTGTTCCTCTGTACCTGTGTAACTCTCTCAGTGTTCCTCTGTACCTGTGTAACTCTCTCAGTGTTACTCTGTACCTGTGTAACTCTCTCAGTGTTCCTCTGTACCTGTGTAACTCTCTCAGTGTTCCTCTGTACCTGTGTAACTCTCTCAGTGCTCCTCTGTGCCTGTGTAACTCTATCAGTGTTATTCTGTACCTGTGTAACTCTCTCAGTGTTACTCTGTACCTGTGTAACTCTCTCAGTGTTATTCTGTACCTGTGTAAATCTCTGAGTGTTATTCTGTACCTGTGTAACTCTCTCAGTGCTCCTCTGTTCATGTATAGCTCTCTTTGCTCCTTTTTACACAGACACATAAGAATCTTTCCAGGAAAACATTGCAGATTCTGTTCATTCTGAAATATGCAGATTGCTTCTGAAATATGTGTGTGTTTGTTGTGTGCGTGTTCTGCCATAAAGCCCTGTTCTGAGCACTCAGCGATGCACACACTCCACTACCCTGGATTCACCTCATAAACTGCAAATATATTCCACGCACAGCATCCCGTTTAGCCCTAATTGCACCGTTTCCACTCATAAACCATTAAACTGAAGATCCATTTTGCCGTAATTGTGGCACATCCAGTGAAAAGGTAACTTGTGTGAAATTATTCCTTGGTATCACGGCAGCTGCAGGTGTGAGGTGCATTTAGGCAGTGTGTGGTGTGTGGTGTGAGGTGTGAGGTGTGAGGTGTGAGGTGTGTGGTGTGAGGTGTGAGGTGTGTGGTGTGAGGTGTGTGGTGTGAGGTGTGATGTGTGTGGTGTGAGGTGTAAGGTGTGTGGTGTAAGGTGTGGTGTGTGGTGTGAGGTGTGATGTGTGTGGTGTGAGGTGTGATGTGTGATGTGTGTGGTGTGAGGTGTGTGGTGTGAGGTGTGATGTGTGTGGTGTGAGGTGTGTGGTGTGTGGTGTGTGGTGTGAGGTGTGAGGTGTGATGTGTGAGGTGTGTGGTGTGTTTTGGGCAGTGTGTGGTGTAAGGTGTGTCGTGTGTGGTGTGTTTTGGGCAGTGTGTGGTGTAAGGTGTGAGGTGTGTTTTGGGCGGTGTGGTGTGAGGTGTGAGGTGTGTTTTGGGCGGTGTGAGGTGTTTTGGGCGGTGTGAGGTGTGAGGCGCAGAGTGAGGTGTTTTGGGCGGTGTGAGGTGTTTTGGGCGGTGTGAGGTGTGTTTTGGGCGGTGTGAGGTGTGTTTTGGGCGGTGTGAGGTGTGAGGCGCAGAGTGAGGTGTGTTTTGGGCGGTGTGAGGTGTTTTGGACGGTGTGAGGTGTTTTAGGCGGTGTGAGGTGTTTTGGGCGGTGTGAGGTGTGTTTTGGGCGGTGTGAGGTGTTTTGGGCGGTGTGGGGTGTTTTGGACGGTGTGAGGTGTGAGGTGCAGAGTGAGGTGTGAGTCTTGGTTGCTGCACAGAGTGGTGGGTTGGGAAAGATGAGGTAAATGTTGGAGCTTTAGCTTCAGTCCTCCTTTCTCACTGTCAGCTGGAGCATCTTTTATTTAGGAGACCAACCACCATTCATCACTCAAGCCCCCTGCTCCAAACGGCCCCCTGCCCTTGAGGGGGTATATCTCTCTCTCCTCTCTCATCTACGTTTGCACCAGCGAGGATGGTTAGTTTGGGGTTACTCCTAGAAGCAGCCAATAAAACTGCTGCAGTCTGTCACATGGTCTGTGATGTCAATCAATCCCACAAAATGACACATTATGCAGTCACACCCACAGCACAGTGGTTAAGGTACATGACTGGGACCCGCAAGGTCGGTGGTTCTAATCCCGCTGTAGCCACAATAAGATCCGCACAGCCATTGGGTCCTTGAGCAAGGCCCTTGACCCTGCATTGGTCCAGGGGTGGATTGTCTCCTGCTTAGTCTAATCAGCTTTGGATAAAAGCGTCAGCCTAAAAGTATCAAGTGTCTATGCACTCCTGTGCTCTATGGGCTGCTATAGAGAGTGAAAAAGGGTTTCCATCACCACTGTTACCATACATGGTTACCACAGCACCTGGCATTCCCATGCCGTTCCCTTAGCATTCCCATGTTTTCCGCTGTTCTGGTTTAACTGCTGGAAGCATCAATCAGCCTCACTGTATGTTGGCATATCATGTTTCCTGCAGATTCTATCATGCTGATGTTTCCATTCCATTTTTCCCTCACTGTTTTTAACTGAAGCTGCAGTGCTCCTGAGACAGTGTGCAGTGCTCCTGAGACAGTGTGCAGTGCTCCTGAGACAGTGTGCAGTGCTCCTGAGACAGTGTGCAGTGTTCCTGAGACAGCGTCTCCATTTTCAAATCTAACTCAGTAAACTAAAGTAAGAGAAACCACAGACCGGGTCAGAACTCACAGACTGGGTCAGAACTCTGACCGGGTCAGAACTCACAGACTGGGTCAGAACTCTGACTGGGTTATTCTGCTGGTGGTCCAGGTCCACAATAAGATCAGTGCAGCTGTAAGGCCCTGATTGGCCCCTGCCTACGCTATGTTCACAACTCAGCCCTTGTTTTTATGTGCCCTTTATTCAACAACAAACAACAACAAAAAAATCAACAAACATTTTAGAATGAGAACGGGACAGAGTTCATTGGTTTGTTGGAAAATAAGTTTATTTAAAAGTTGTTATCCCCAGAACAATTGGTGAAATGAATCATTTTCTCTACTTCCAGCTATTCCAATGGTCCGCCAGCCATGCAGAGTTTGGAGATATCCAAAGGACACGTTGTCTGTCGGCCAACGGAAATAAAGGGGCGCAGGTCCGTAACTGTCCGTTAACCATTCTCCATTGGAATGAATGACCTCCGGTGTGCGTTCATCCGATGATGCGCTGTGAACACAGTGTTAGTCTAATAAACTGTATGCCCCTTTCCATAAAAGCTAAATAACTAGTGTAATGGGTGTCACTTCATCACTGTGATTGCTGGAAGATGGTCAGTGTCCTTCTCTTCTGGACCAACCTGCTGTTTCCCAACGAATAACTTAAACAGTTCACGTAAATTGTGCTGTGGCTATTGTTGCATTTCATGTGCAGGTCTTCAGCAGTGGTTTTGAATGTGTCGTTTATGCAATAAAACCCATTCAGATAAAAGCACAGTGCTGTCGTTCTCTAGTCACAATGAAACCATGCCGCCTTCTTCCTGTCAGTGTATGAGGAATGTGTATAAACTTCCAGAACTTTCCTTTCAGGCTAATCTATCCGGCCCTTGTTCTCTCATCCAGCATGCGAAGAGATTATTGTCCAAGAAAAACAGCAGGGTAATTTTCTACATTTAAATATTCTGTGCTTTGCAGCATGAAGGTTGTACATTAGATTAGTGTTTTTAAAGCTGCAGTAATGCATGTGAGCCAAAATACAGTGTGGCAAATCCTCTGCAGAGTGGTTATTTCCTGGCTTAGTATAACATTGCGTTTTACATCATGTTGTTTATCCAGCCTACCCCTGGTCCTGCAAAGGTTTTCTCTGTTATTACACTGTGAACACGCACTGTGTTATTGCACTCTGAACACGCCCTGTGTTATTACACTCTGAACACGCCCTGTGTTATTGCAGTCTGAACACACTCTGTGTTATTGCAGTCTGAACACACTCTGTGTTATTGCAGTCTGAACACACACTGTGTTATTGCAGTGTGAACACGCCCTGTGTTATTGCAGTCTGAACACGCCCTGTGTTATTACACTCTGAACACACTCTGTGTTATTGCAGTCTGAACACGCCCTGTGTTATTACACTCTGAACACGCTCTGTGTTATTACACTCTGAACACACTCTGTGTTATTACACTCTGAACACACTCTGTGTTATTACACTCTGAACACACTCTGTGTTATTGTAGTCTGAACACGCCCTGTGTTATTACACTCTGAACACACTCTGTGTTATTACACTCTGAACACACTCTGTGTTATTGCAGTCTGAACACACCCTGTGTTATTGCACTCTGAACACGCCCTGTGTTATTACACTCTGAACACACTCTGTGTTATTGCAGTCTGAACACGCCCTGTGTTATTACACTCTGAACACACTCTGTGTTATTGCAGTCTGAACACGCCCTGTGTTATTACACTCTGAACACACTCTGTGTTATTACACTCTGAACACACTCTGTGTTATTACACTCTGAACACGCTCTGTGTTATTGCAGTGTGAACACGGGGACAAGGCATTCCAACTGTCAGAGAATTATCCTACATCCTCAGGACAAAATAAATCTGGCTTATTACATTTTGGTCTCTAGTCTTTGTGATCATTTCTGTAAATTATTATTTTCAACAATAACCAACAGTGGCCCACCGTTAGGAATGTATTCACCATATTTCCTAAGAACATATTCAGTATATTGTTTAAATACACACTATACCTGAAGCTGAAAAAACATAATTTGCAATACTAATCATAGTATACTGTGGACTAATTAGAAAATCAAGCAAAATATCAAACTAAAGTATTTTTGTGATGTCATACCTCCAGGTTCATTGCTGCACCGTAGCCATGTAATCTCTCCTCTGATTGCCTTAGAGCTTCATTCAGATGGCTGTTTGTGTAGATTGTGTGCATGCATAAAACAGAGTCTTTTATTGCATTGTTGCATAATGATGCTTTTTCCCAGAAGAGACAAGGTGAACAGGCTCTTGTGCTGGCTCTTCTGTGTTAAGTGTGCAGCTGCAGAACAGTAATATGATAAAAACTTTATTTGTATAGCATATAGCAAACTTTTTGAGCATACAGCACACAGCAGTGAAAAACAAATACCATAAAAATAGACACAATGCCATAAAAAGTAACACAACACTTAAAATAAAATCTGAAATCAATAGGGTGTGATGAGCAGAAAAAGGGGGAGGAGACTCAGGAGAGGCTGGCAGGGGCGGGGGTGGGGGGGTATTCCGAAGGGTAAGGGTTAGGGGGGGTATTCTGAAGGGTAAGGGTTAGGGGGGGTATTCTGAAGGGTAAGGGTTAGGGGGGTATTCTGAAGGGTAAGGGTTAGGGGGGTATTCTGAAGGGTAAGGGTTAGGGGGGTATTCCAGGTGCATTTACCCGTTTAGGGGGGGTCTGAAGCACAGCCGAGTGAGTCTCCCAGGAGCCTCGCTCTATTTCTGTTTCTGTATGCGGGAGGGGTCTGTCTTTGTGTTCCTGTATGCGGGAGGGGTCTGTCTCTGTGTTCCTGTATGCGGGAGGGGTCTGTCTCTGTGTTTCTGTATGCAAGAGGGGTCTGTCTCTGTGTTCCTGTATGCGGGAGGGGTCTGTCTCTGTGTTCCTGTATGCGGGAGGGGTCTGTCTCTGTGTTTCTGTATGCGAGAGGGGTCTGTCTCTGTGTTTCTGTACGCGAGAGGGGTCTGTCTCTGTGTTTCTGTGTGCAGGAGGGGTCTGTCTCTGTGTTTCTGTACGTAGGAGGGGTCTGTCTCTCTGTTTCTGTACGTAGGAGGGGTCTGTCTGTTTCTGTATGTGGGAGGGGTCTGTCTGTGTTTCTGTACGTGGGGAGGGGTCTGTCTCTGTGTTTCTGTATGTGGGAGGGGTTTGTCTCTGTGTTTCTGTATGTGGGAGGGAGGGGTCTGTCTCTGTGTTTCTGTACATGGGAGGGAGGGGTCTGTCTCTGTGTTTCTGTACATGGGAGGGAGGGGTTTGTCTCTGTGTTTCTGTATATGGGAGGGGTCTGTCTGTGTTTCTGTACATGGGAGGGGTCTGTCTGTGTGTCTGTATGTGGGAGGGGTCTATCTGTGTGTCTGTACGTGGGAGGGGTCTGTCTGTGTTTCTGTACGTGGGAGGGGTCTGTCTGTTTCTGTATGTGGGAGGGGTCTGTCTGTGTGTCTGTACGTGGGGAGGGGTCTGTCTCTGTGTTTCTGTATGTGGGAGGGGTTTGTCTCTGTGTTTCTGTATGTGGGAGGGAGGGGTCTGTCTCTGTGTTTCTGTATGTGGGAGGGAGGGGTCTGTCTCTGTGTTTCTGTACATGGGAGGGAGGGGTTTGTCTCTGTGTTTCTGTATGTGGGAGGGGTCTGTCTGTGTTTCTGTACATGGGAGGGGTCTGTCTGTGTGTCTGTATGTGGGAGGGGTCTATCTGTGTTTCTGTACGTGGGAGGGGTCTGTCTGTGTTTCTGTACGTGGGAGGGGTCTGTCTCTGTGTTTCTGTACGTGGGAGGGGTCTGTCTGTGTTTCTGTACATGGGAGGGGTCTGTCTCTGTGTTTCTGTACGTGGGAGGGGTCTGTCTCTGTGTTTCTGTACGTGGGAGGGGTCTGTCTCTGTGTTTCTGTACGTGGGAGGGGTCTGTCTGTTTCTGTACGCGGGAGGGGTCTGTCTCTGTGTTTCTGTACATGGGAGGGGTCTGTCTCTGTGTTTCTGTACGTGGGAGGGGTCTGTCTCTGTGTTTCTGTACGTGGGAGGGGTCTGTCTCTGTGTTTCTGTACGTGGGAGGGGTCTGTCTGTTTCTGTACGCGGGAGGGGTCTGTCTCTGTGTTTCTGTACGTGGGAGGGGTCTGTCTCTGTGTGTCTGTACGTGGGAGGGGTCTGTCTGTTTCTGTACGTGGGAGGGGTCTGTCTGTTTCTGTACATGGGAGGGGTCTGTCTGTTTCTGTACGCGGGAGGGGTCTGTCTCTGTGTTTCTGTACGTGGGAGGGGTCTGTCTGTGTTTCTGTATGTGGGAGGGGTCTGTCTCTGTGTGTCTGTACGTGGGAGGGGTCTGTCTCTGTGTGTCTGTATGTGGGAGGGGTCTGTCTGTTTCTGTACGTGGGAGGGGTCTGTCTGTTTCTGTACGTGGGAGGGGTCTGTCTCTGTGTTTCTGTACGTGGGAGGGGTCTGTCTGTGTTTCTGTATGTGGGAGGGGTCTGTCTCTGTGTTTCTGTACGTGGGAGAGGTCTGTCTCTGTGTTTCTGTACGTGGGAGGGGTCTGTCTCTGTGTTTCTGTACATGGGAGGGGTCTGTCTGTGCTTCTGTACGTGGGAGGGGTCTGTCTCTGTGTTTCTGTACGTGGGAGGGGTTTCTGGCGTTTCTGTCTCTCAGACGCAATTAGTGTGCGTACTTGTAAGCGCTTTGAGATGAAATGGTGCTTAATGAGTTTCTCCTTTCCCTCTGCGCTCCACGCTCTCCCCATCTGCTCTCTCCGGCTCCGGCCCCGCTCCCCTTTAACTCTTTTATCCGTCTCCTAATACAAATTTAATGAATTCTGCTGATTAAAATCACACACACACACACACCGACAGGCTGATTTGTGACGTGGTCCTGGCACATGGCTTCATAAAGACGGTGCGGAGCTGGTTGGACATGCTCACTGCACCAGCCTGTGAAGCTCCCAGCTTGCACCAGATGGTCAAATCCCACTGTTATCTAACCAAAATATCAGCCATTTCTGGGGTTTTTCAGATCACATTTTATGCTCGTGAACACAGCGCTGTGTCGGCGAGTCTGAACCTGGCATGTTAATGCTCCGTCCCACTGCCAGTGGACCTCCAGAAAATAAAAAAATACATTCTGTTTCTCAATTTTTCCCAGAAATGATGGGTAGTCTGTATGGGAAGGGTGTGTGTTCTGTGTTGCAGGCACATTTATGAAGCTGAGAAGGAGCACAGAACGCTGGAGAGGGACACGAGCGAGAGCTCCCTTTTCTCACGCATCTCACACTACCACACAATCCATGTACACCTCTGGGTCTGTAACTCACACCCCTGGGTCTGTAACCCACACCTCTGGGTCTGTAACTCACACCCCTGGGTCTGTAACTCACACCCCTGGGTCTGTAACCCACACAGCTGGGTCTGTAACTCACACAGCTGGGTCAGTAACCCACACAGCTGGGTCTGTAACTCACACCTCTGTGTCTGTAACTCACACAGCTGGGTCAGTAACCCACACAGCTGGGTCTGTAACTCACACCTCTGGGTCTGTAACTCACACCCATGGGTCTGTAACCCACACAGCTGGGTCTGTAACTCACACCCATGGGTCTGTAACCCACACAGCTGGGTCAGTAACCCACACAGCTGGGTCTGTAACTCACACCTCTGTGTCTGTAACTCACACAGCTGGGTCTGTAACTCACACCTCTGGGTCTGTAACTCACACCCATGGGTCTGTAACCCACACAGCTGGGTCTGTAACTCACACAGCTGGGTCAGTAACCCACACAGCTGGGTCTGTAACTCACACAGCTGGGTCTGTAACTCACACAGCAGGGTCTGTAACTCACACAGCAGGGTCTGTAACTCACACAGCTGGGTCTGTGCTGAAGCTATTCAGGTTCAGCGGTCCAGTAACAGCTCATCTGGGAATGAACCTTTGACCTCCAGGGACAGAGCCATTATACCCAGATGACATTATACACAGATTGCATTATACACAGATTATATTATACACAGTTTACATTTCACACAGATTACAGTCACATGAGGTCTAAACATGAGCTAGTGTGTGTGCATGTGTCTGTGTGTGTTTGTGTCTGTGTGCATGTCCCAGTGTGTGTGTGTGTGTGTGTGTGCCTGTCCCAGTGTGTGTGTGTGTGTGTGTGTGTGTGCCTGTCCCAGTGTGTGTGTGTGTGTGTGTGTGTATGTGTATGTGTGTGTGTGTGTGCGTGCCTGTCCCTGTGTATGTGTGTGAGTGTGCGTGTGTGTGTGTGTGCCTGTCCCTGTGTATGTGTGTGTGTGTTTATGTGTGTTTGTGTCTGTGTGCATGTCCCAGTGTGTGTGTGTGTGTATATGTGTATGTGTATGTGTGTGTGTGTGTGCGTGCCTGTCCCTGTGTATGTGTGTGAGTGTGCGTGTGTGTGTGTGTGCCTGTCCCTGTGTATGTGTGTGTGTGTTTATGTGTGTTTGTGTGTGTGTGCCTGTCCCTGTGTGCGTGTGTGTGTGTGTGCCTGTCCCAGTGTGTGTGTGTGTGTGTGTGTGTGTGCCTGTCCCAGTGTGTGTGTGTGTGTGTGCCTGTCCCAGTGTGTGTGTGTGTGTGTGTGTGTGTGTGTGTGTGTGCCTGTCCCAGTGTGTGTGTGTGTGTGTGTGTGTGTGTGTGTGTGTGCCTGTCCCAGTGTGTGTGTGTGTGTGTGTGTGTGTGTGTGTGTGTGTGCCTGTCCCAGTGTGTGTGTGTGTGTGTGTGTGTGTGTGTGTGTGTGTGTGTGTGTGCCTGTCCCAGTGTGTGTGTGTGTGTGTGTGTGTGTGTGTGTGCCTGTCCCAGTGTGTGTGTGTGTGTGTGTGTGTGTGTGTGCCTGTCCCAGTGTGTGTGTGTGTGTGTGTGTGTGTGCCTGTCCCAGTGTGTGTGTGTGTGTGTGTGTGCCTGTCCCAGTGTGTGTGTGTGTGTGTGCCTGTCCCGGTGTGTGTGTGAGGCTGCATTAGACAGAGATAATGAAACACCTCTCTGTGCGTGATGACGGCCTGGCCCTCCTGCTGAGATCACAGCTCCCTGCATGCATCTGGAGCTCATAGTGTGTTCAGTCCCAGAATGCATCAGGAAGGCAGGGTGGGTGTGTTCAGTCCCAGAATGCATCAGGAAGGCAGGGTGGGTGTGTTCAGTCCCAGAATGCATCAGGAAGGCAGGGTGGGTGTGTTCAGTCCCAGAATGCATCAGGAAGGCAGAGTGGGTGTGTTCAGTCCCAGAATGCATCAGGAGGGCAGGGCGGGTGTGTTCAGTCCTGTAGCAGGGCAGGAGTATTTGCATTTTTTACTAATGCGCCATCTGTATTCTCCCAGACTGAGTCACCTGCAGCGCTGACCTGGGGAGACCCAGACCCCCCCTCTGTGTCCTGCAGCACCACCGCAGGCTGGCCACAGCCAGGGCCGATCTGTTTCAGGATTTTGTGGCAACTTCTGCTCTTAATAATTAAATTAACTCAATCATACTGCAGCTTGGTCGTTTGTCTAAGCACCAGCTCCAGTCACAGACTGCAGGTGTGTCCTAAAGATTTGATTGATCCAGTACAGGAGTGAAGCAGTGTAGTTTACAGAGCGGTCAGAATAAATTAAATTAAGGTAACGGGTTTGAACAAAATCCAGCATGGAGATCAGCTCTCCAGGACCGGAGTTGTGTCCCCCACTCTTGAGTTTGCAGAGAATGGTGCGAAAACCAAAACGCATCCCGTGAGCGGCAGTTGTTAATGCATTGAGATCAGGGGAGAACGGCCAGACTGCTCAAAGCTGATGGGAAGGTGACAGTAATGTAAATAACCACACATGGTGGTGTGCAGAAGAGCATCTCTGAACACACAACATGTCAAACCTCTAAGTGGATAGGCTACAGAAGCATAAGACTCATAAGTTGAAAAAAAAAGTCTAATAACTGATAAAGTACTGTATGTAGGTACAAATGTATATTACTTTGTGAGTAAGAGTAGCAGAGTCTGTGACTGTATTCTGCTCTTACTGTAGCTCTGCTCTTACTCACTGTAGCTCTGCTCTTACTGTAGCTCTGCTCTTACTCACTGTAGCTCTGCTCTTACTGTAGCTCTGCTCTTACTCACTGTAGCTCTGCTCTTACTGTAGCTCTGCTCTTACTCACTGTAGCTCTGCTCTTACTGTAGCTCTGCTCTTACTGTAGCTCTGCTCTTTCTGTAGCTCTGCTCTTACTCACTGTAGCTCTGCTCTTACTGTAGCTCTGCTCTTACTCACTGTAGCTCTGCTCTTACTGTAGCTCTGCTCTTACTCACTGTAGCTCTGCTCTTACTGTAGCTCTGCTCTTACTCACTGTAGCTCTAGTCGGTCTTTATGATAGAATGAAAAAATTAATTTTACATAAGTTTTACCACTTGTGGGAATGTTTTACTGCAAAATATAGCTGAGATGTGAGCTCACGGTGTACGTATTTTTGAATACAACAACAACAAAAAGATTAAGGGAAAAAGGATATTTGACTTGTAATCAATAGGTAATGAGGTATTTTCCAGTCTCCAGCATATTCAAAGAGCTTGTCTTTGGATCCTACTGAAACCGGATATAAATTATGCAGCGGATTCAGCTGTTTGCTGGTAGATTTGCTGCTTCCTGATGGAAAAACCGCAGGTTAACTATTATTCTGGGATTTTCTCTTCAGAGTGAAAGAAGGATTTTTCACAATATGAACAGGATTCAACTAACTTCTGTGAAGCCGCATCAACATTATGCTGTTTAACCAAATCGGTTTTTTTCTGAAAAACATGTTTTTAATATTGACTGACAGCTATGCAATCCCTGCTCCAGTGGGTCAGACTGAGGGAGAGTCTGTTTTTGGGGTACAGTCTCTGCGGCTGGGGTTTAGGGGTCAGACTGGGGGAGAGTCTGTTTTTTGGGTGCCGAACCTGCTGCTGTGGTTTAGGGGTCAGACTGGGGGAGAGTCTGTTTTTGGGGTGCCGAACCTGCGGCTGTGGTTTAGGGGTCAGACTGGGGGAGAGTCTGTTTTTGGGGTACAGTCTCTGCGGCTGTGGTTTCCTCTTCATATTCTCTTGGAACAAAATATGAGGTTAGCTGAAATTCATATTTAAGTTAACTATTAAAGTAGGTATTGGCTTTGTCAAAATCATTATCTCAATATAATGAAATGGGCAACTTAAATTAGGCTGTAACCAAAAATAAATTCCAGTGTCCAGGTTAAATGTTATCTTTGGCTTAAAGCAGCTCTTCTGTTGCATGGCTTTGCTTTTAACAACAGATGAACAGATGAGTTCTGCCACAGTTAGCTCAGAGAAGAGCCCTTGTACAGAAGACCTGGTCTCTCTCCAGCACCTACCATGTTCCTGGTGTTCCTGGTGTCGTCCTCTTGGAGGTATTCCAGCTACCAAAGCTGCTGCGGAAAGCTGCTGACGAGCTCCACTCCATGGGCTGCATTACTGCTCTTTCACTTCATTTAGAGAATCCATACTTACTCTGAGTACCAATTTACTATCAACTTTGTGAATTGGACATGTCCTGTGTTGAACCCCATTTGAATTGAACATTTCGTCTGTTAGGTCTGTGTAGTTAACCCGGTGTGAAGGCACTGTTGGGTTGAACGAGGCACTGCTGGGTTGAATGAGGCACTGTTGGGTTATGTGAGGCACTGTTGGGTTGTATGAGGCACTGTTGGGTTGAATGAGGCACTGTTGGGTTGTATAAGGCACTGCTGGGTTGAATGAGGCACTGTTGGGTTATATGAGGCACTGTTGGGTTGTATGAGGCACTGTTGGGTTATGTGAGGCACTGTTGGGTTGAATGAGACACTGTTGGGTTATGTGAGGCGCTGTTGGGTTGTATGAGGCACTGTTGGGTTATGTGAGGCACTGTTGGGTTGTATGAGGCACTGTTGGGTTATGTGAGGCACTGTTGGGTTGAATGAGACACTGTTGGGTTATGTGAGGCACTGTTGGGTTGAATGAGACACTGTTGGGTTATGTGAGGCACTGTTGGGTTGAATGAGACACTGTTGGGTTATGTGAGGCACTGTTGGGTTATGTGAGGCACTGTTGGGTTGAATGAGGCACTGTTTCCCTGGCAGTGCAGCCATGCCTGCTTTCCACACACAGTGGTGCGTACTGAATTTGACTTGCTTAAAATGACCAATGTTTAACAGGCACTAAGGCATCATAGTCCTTTTGTCTGTTAATCTGAAGATGTGCACTGTGTTTAACATAACAAATGACTCTATAGAATATAGCTGAACCAGTGCCTGTTATCCAGGCTGATGGACCCTGAGGGCAGCAGTTTCTCGCAGTAAAAGCAGGGATCCCACTTCTCCTTTGTTTAATTGTTTTTCTGTTTTATTCATGAAATTTCTCCACCTCTAAAGAGCAGACATAAACCGAGGCGCAAGAGAGAGACAAAGATCTAAAGATGCATGAAATAACAAGAATCACACTATTTCAACCCCGAGAGCAAGAAATAATTACATTATTAATAGTAAATATTTATTAATGACTGCAGCCAAGCAATAATTAAGGCTGGATGTCACAGAAAATATTTATAAAATGATTGATTAAATGAGCCAATAGGAAATGACTGAAATAAGACTCAGCCATAGTGACTGTAACTGAAGAGTGAGGGAGCGTGGTCCATACATATGCAGCGGCAGGGGTCTCAGTTCCGGACCCCTGAGCTTATCAGTTGTATTTGTATTTCTTGTGTTTATCCTAAAAAACAATCAGGGAAAAGAAACAGGGAATTAAAGGGACTGACAAAAGAGAGAAAATCCCATGTGACTTCTGTGACAAACACATAAGTGTTTCCGTCCCGTTTAACTCTCTCCGTCCCGTTTAACTCTCTCCGTCCCGTTTAACGCTCGCCGTCCCGTTTAACTCTCGCCGTCCCGTTTAACTCTCTCCGTCCCGTTTAACGCTCCCCGTCCCGTTTAACTCTCGCCGTCCCGTTTAACTCTCTCCGTCCCGTTTAACTCTCTCCGTCCCGTTTAACTCTCTCCGTCCCGTTTAACTCTTGCCGTCCCGTTTAACTCTCTGTTTAACTCTCGCCGTCCCGTTTAACTCTCTCCGTCCCGTTTAACGCTCCCCGTCCCGTTTAACTCTCGCCGTCCCGTTTAACTCTCTCCGTCCCGTTTAACTCTCGCCGTCCCGTTTAACTCTCTCCGTCCCGTTTAACTCTCTCCGTCCCGTTTAACTCTTGCCGTCCCGTTTAACTCTCTGTTTAACTCTCGCCGTCCCGTTTAACTCTCTCCGTCCCGTTTAACTCTTGCCGTCCCGTTTTAACTCTCTGTTTAACTCTCGCCGTCCCGTTTAACTCTCTCCGTCCCGTTTAACTCTTGCCGTCCCGTTTTAACTCTCTGTTTAACTCTCGCCGTCCCGTTTAACTCTCTCCGTCCCGTTTAACTCTCTCCGTCCCGTTTAACGCTCGCCGTCCCGTTTAACTCTCGCCGTCCCGTTTAACTCTCTCCGTCCCGTTTAACTCTCGCCGTCCCGTTTAACTCTCCCCGTCCCGTTTAACTCTCTCCGTCCCGTTTAACTCTCTCCGTCCCGTTTAACTCTTGCCGTCCCGTTTAACTCTCTGTTTAACTCTCGCCGTCCCGTTTAACTCTCTCCGTCCCGTTTAACTCTCTCCGTCCCGTTTAACTCTCGCCGTCCCGTTTAACTCTCTCCGTCCCGTTTAACTCTCACCGTCCCGTTTAACTCTCGCCGTCCCGTTTAACTCTCTCCGTCCCGTTTAACTCTCACCGTCCCGTTTAACGCACGCCGTCCCGTTTAACGCTCGCCGTCCCGTTTAAAGCTCGCCGTCCCGTTTGACTCTCTCCGTCCCAGCTGTGATACATGCGGCCGATACATAGACATCACCACACGCTGATATCCAAAGCACAAAACACATGTTTTAACTGCCCTGTTTAAAGTCTGTCTCCTTAGTTTGTACGCAGTCCCATTTGCTGATTGCATAATGAGCTGTAGCCTTCGTAAATAAACGTTCATTTCAGACCACACCTACACACTCTTATTACATCAAAGTACATCAAACCGTACTTTGCTGCAAGCTTCATGTACCTTAATCTGGCCCTTAACCTACTGTGTGCAGTTCTGTGGACCGTGCTATAAGAAAGATATAGAGGCACTGGAAAAGGTTCTGAGAAGGGCAACCAGATTGATTCCATGTTGACTCACCCTCTGCCTGTTTTTATAGTCCCTGGTTTCAAAATATACACTTGACAGGCTGTCACTCTGTAGCAAAATAATTCAAGCTCATTGGTTGAAAAATGGTTCTAATTGCCACAGCCAATGGCGTGTAGCTGTCCAAATTGCACTCCAGACTATCACTTAAACTCTGTATATTATTGCTTATTATCCAAGCGCAGATTACATATCTAGTTATAAAATAATACCAGTTTGCTATCGGTAGCAACAAGCAAATTAGCCATAGTTAGCTCGACGCATTTACAAATATCCATTTATTTGTCTCAAACTGTACGTTGCAGTTGCATCGTTTGTGGTACACTATCAGACCTTAGTTATATAGTCAGTTAGTTCCATAGCCAAATAACCTTGCTCATAATATAGTTAGTAGCCTTTCTGTCAGCTCAAACCAGTCTGGGGTGGGTGTAATTCACTATTTTCTCTGATTAGCTGACGTTTTCAATAAAAGCGCACCAACAAGGAAAACGCACCAACATGAAAACAACACAAGCTATGGCAGAAAAAAAGAAAGAAGCGGTCCCACAGCGTCACAGCAAACAAAATGGAGATATTGTTAGAGGACGTGGCGTTGAATAAAGAAACATTATTTTACAGTTTTAGGACTACGGTGTCCAACAAAACAAAGAAAGAACTTTGGTTAAACATCGCTCCAGCCCACAGAGAGAGTGGGAAATCGTCAGTTTATAAATATCATTAAAAAGGCAATTAGGCAACGTGTTCAATAAAGTGCAACATGCATCCATCATAATGTACAATTTTATTCTTTACATGAAAACAGTCCCATTAATGTGGTATTTTAGTAATATTATTAGCCAACTACAACTGTAGAATTATTAGTGTACATATTGCTTAACAGATTGAGACATAACTAAGAGAAACATTTTTCAGAGGCTTGCGGTCATAACAGTGACACTAGTGGAGTGAACATCGATAAGGTATAGTTTAGTGGTCCAGACCAACCTTATGAAAGTACCACTTAGAGAAGGTATAGTTAGCTAAGAACGTTTTGGGAAACACACTGAAACGTTAAGGTAGAACTTAAGGTATAACTTACGAACCATGTAGCGTGAAGCAGGCTTCGGGAAACACAGCCCTGGCATTTTCCGTTGACCTCTGTCATTAATAAGATGTTTCCATCCGCAGAACTGCTGCTCACTGGATGTTTTTCTCACCAGTAAATTCTAGAGACTGTTGTGTTTAACAATTATAGGTGTTACAGAAATACTCAAACCAGCCTGTCTGGCACCAACAATCATGCCACGGTCAAAATCACTGAGATAAAAAATTGTGATCTCACTGCTCCTGACCCATATCTGCATGATTTTCTGCATTGCACGGCTGCCACTCAATTGGCTAATTAGATAATTGCATGAATACATGGGTGTACAGGTGTTCCTAATAAAGTGCTCATTTGATCTGAGACCAGGGAAGAGCAGCACTGAGTGATGAACAATAACGCAACATGCTTTTCACAAAAACACAACATGCTTTTCACATTCAGCAACAAAAACACAACATGCTTTTCACATTCAGCAACAAAAACACAACATGCTTTTCACATTCAGCAACAATAACACAACATGCTTTTCACATTCAGCAACAAAAACACAACATGCTTTTCACATTCAGCAACAAAAACACAACATGCTTTTCACATTCAGCAACAATAACACAACATGCTTTTCACATTCAGCAGATGCAGTAATAGTTATTTATTTTGGTCCTAATGAACAATTTTACAGAATTAATGCACATAGAAATAATGAATAACAATATTGACCGAAAAGGTGTAGGCTGAAGCTTTAGCTTCACATTCACACACACACTCACACATTCACACACACATACTCACACACATTCACACACACTCACACACACACTCACTCACTCACACACACACACACACACACACACACACACACACACACACACACACACTCACTCACATTCACTCACACACACACACACACACACACACACACACACACACACACACACTCACTCACATTCACACACACACACACACACACACACACACACACACATTCACACACACTCACACACACACTCTCACACACACACACACTCACACACATTCACACACACACACACACACACACACACACACATTCACATATTCATATATTCTAATAGTCAACCCTTTCGCTACTAGGTTTAGGCTACACAAAAACAAACATAATAGAAACGTTTCATACACAATAATAATCATACATATGCTAAGTGTATTTCACATTTTTAATTCCTTGTCACAATATTCCACAAGTTAACCCCTTGGACAGATCTCTGAATACAGTTAGGAAGCATATTATTTTCTTCTTTGTACATTATCTGTGCAGTTTTGTGATCAACTAGATCACAATATTTTAAAGCATAAGAGTTAATAAATAATTTGTTGCTTGGTTCATAATAATCTGCTCGATTTACAATTCGTATAGCTCACTTCTGTAGCATGGAAATGAGATTAGTGTTGCTTTTGTATGTGCTTAGGGAACTATTACAGAACATATATACAATATAGATACAATCTATACTGCAAGTTGTCTTCAGTGTTATATGATATTATAATGTAATCATTTTTGTTTTTTATTTTCTATTTCAATTCAATCATTGATCATAATTTTTACTTGATTATTGGATTTCTGATACATGGCAAACTAAGTACAAATTTCAAATATTTAAGTGATGTATTTCCAAATTATGTTAAATATATCGCAAATATGCTTGCATTAAACATATTTCCAAATGCTATTCCAAATTAATTTGATGCAATGCATATGCATTCAAAATATATTGTAAAATACTCTAAAATGAAAATATATTTATAATGTATTTCATTAATGAAATATATAAAATGGCCATTTGCTTCCGTATGTTGCCATTCATTAGAACTAAATCTTAAAATATGATCTAAAAATGTATGCGAGATGTATTTTTCAGTCTGGGGCGCTGCTGGTCTCCTGTCAGACCAGTGTAATTATGCTCGACAGACAGTGCTCTGGGTTTGGGTGAAGAACTAATAAACACAATTTAACGTTACAATGGTTCACTACCCTGCTGATCTATTTCCTAAGAAAAGGGCAGATTTTCCTTTTCAAAGCAATTAATTTTAATCAAAAATAATGAGCGGCGTGTCATGGACCCGTCTCGCCCTGCTCTGGTTACACACTGTCTATGCAATGAGTCAAATAATTAGAAAGTAGACATTAGCTTTCTTCTGGTTTTCCAGTTTTGTTTGACTTAAACTAATATTGTCACCCATTAAAAGCTTCACAGTTTGAACGAGGTGTTTGTCATTACAGAAATGGCTTTGTAATTATGAATTTTGCTGAGGAAGAGATGAAAAAAGGAACAGTCCTTTGAAGTCAAGTCCCCTACATAAGAACATGTGCAGCCATTAAAGAACAGAATTAAAAGATGAAAGTATATTTTTACAGAGCAGCACATATATACAGTATACATGTGTTATTTGCCAAAGGGATATAAATCCTTAAACAGTGTTTCTTTGTGAGGATAAAGAATTTCAGGAAGCCACAGGAATTGGTGATGAATAATTGACCATCAGTTATCCCTGCCACAGCGCTGCTCTCTTTTGAGGATATGCTGATGTCTCTTTCAGACAGAACAGTATCAGCATACAGCCGCCGCTCCGGACACGTCACTGGGAGAAAGGTTATCTCCAGACTTCTGGCCTCTTTCTGAAACAGAAGGTCCGGCACCGGCCACACACCCATCACACACACACACACACACACACACCACACACACACCACACACACACACACACACACACACACACCACACATACCACACATACCACACACACACACACACACACACCAGACACACCACACACCAGACACACCATGCACACACCACACACACACACACACACATACACACCACACATACCATACATACCACACACACACACACACATACCATACATACCACACACACACACACACCACACACTCACACACACACACACACACACCACACACACACACCACACATACCACACACACACACACACACACACCATACACACCACACACACACGCACACACACACCCGCTATTGATCAGTCAGAGCAGCAGAGAGAGGGAAGAGCAAGGCTGGAACAGAGGAAAGCAGGAGAGGTTTGCATAGGCCTGCCGTGAGAAAGATAAGTCATTAAGCAGTACTCCTTGACCGAATCATCAAAGGATACAGCGCAGGCCGGCGTCTGGGCTGGTAAACGTAAGACGGATGATGAGCTGAAGTGTGGGTGGCAGATTGTGAAGAGCGTTGTTTGCAGACTGTGCCACCCCCATCCATCTCACTTACAGCTGATGGGCCCAGATGTCAGCTGCACATCCACTGTGCGCTGGGGAGTGCTGGGCAGGATGAACGGAGAGGAGGAGGAGAGGAGGAGAGGGGGAGAGAGGAAAGGAGAGGGGGAGAAAGGAAAGGAGGAGAGGGGGAGAGGACAGGAGGGGGCCCCGCCCTGCACATGCAGGTACAGGGAGGAAGAGTCCATCGGCTGGACAGATCAGCTACATCACTCACAGATCTGCCTACATCACTCACAGATCAGCCTACATCACTCACAGATCAGCTACATCACTCACAGATCAGCCTACATCACTCACAGATCAGCTACATCACTCACAGATTAGCCTACATCACTCACAGATCAGCTACATCACTCACAGATCAGCCTACATCACTCACAGATCAGCTACATCACTCACAGATCAGCTACATCACTCACAGATCAGCCTACAACACTCACAGATCAGCCTACAACACTCACAGATCAGCTATATCAGAAGTCTTCTCGCCCTGCATTGGAGGATGCTGCAGAACCAGGCCAGGCACACAGAGCTCCATCTTAATGAAGCAGCAGAAGTATTACAGTGATTACATAACATTCTTACAGTGGTGACATCACATTCTAAATTGTGTCCTAATTGGTATTTCTACCTGTGTAATGATGTGTACATACAAACTGCACTGACAGCAGGTACTGTGTATATTTTCTTCATGCTGTGTATAAATGGAACTTTAGTAAATATAAATGCTTAGCTGATGTGAGTATATGACACAAAATATGTGTAGCTTGATAATGCATGTGGTAAAAATACAATACAATGGAAAGGCACACTTATTTGTAAAGCTTAAGTGCTCCTAGGCTTTAATGTAAGAGCAGCAGAGCCGGGAGCACTGCGCCCTGTCCCATCCAGAACTGAACCGTGTCAGTGTGGAGTTCTGGACCGTGTCAGTGTGGAGTTCTGGGCCGTGTCAGTGTGGAGTTCTGGGCCGTGTCAGTGTGGAGTTCTGGGCCGTGTCAGTGTGGAGTTCTGGGCCGTGTCAGTGTGGAGTTCTGGGCCGTGTCAGTGTGGAGTTCTGGGCCGTGTCAGTGTGGAGTTCTGGGCCGTGTCAGTGTGGAGTTCTGGGCCGTGTCAGTGTGGAGTTCTGAACGGTGTCAGTGTGGAGTTCTGAACCGTGTCAGTGTGGAGTTCTGGGCCGTGTCAGTGTGGAGTTCTGGGCCGTGTCAGTGTGGAGTTCTGGGCCGTGTCAGTGTGGAGTTCTGAACGGTGTCAGTGTGGAGTTCTGGGCCGTGTCAGTGTGGAGTTCTGAACCGTGTCAGTGTGGAGTTCTGAATCGTGTCAGTGTGGAATTCTGACCCATTTCTACTGGAGCCATGTTAATCTTTCCTGGAAGATCTGTCTCAAACACTCTTAAGATGCATATCTGTCTATTTTACTTGGATAAAGATTTGGATGGAGAGTATTGAGATATGACCATATGAATATCAGTAGATCTGTGTGAATAGCAGTACACAAGCTGTACTAATGTAGTAGAGGCTTCCTCTTCATTGGGGATCAGTAAAATGTTGGCTCTACGCAGGTAATTACACAAAGGGCTTAAAGCCAGGACCAGGCTGAATTGTGCCCAGCCTTTTACATACAGAGCTGTACAGTTACAGGAGTGTGTGTGTGTGTTTACAGATCAGTTACAGCAGCTCTGTGTGTTTAAACAGTGTGCAGTTACAGGAGTGCTCTGTGTGTTTAAACAGCGTGCAGTTACAGGAGGTCTGTGTGTGTCTAGACAATGTGCAGTTACATGAGCTCTGTGTGTGTTCAGACAGTGTGCAGCTACAGGAGCACTGTGTGTGTTTACAGATCAGTTACAGGAGTCCTGTGTTTGTTTAGATAATGTGCAGCTACAGGAGTGCTGTGTTTATTTAGACAGTGTGCAGCTACAGGAGCTGTGTGTGTTCAGACAGTGTGCAGCTACAGGAGCTGTGTGTGTTCAGACAGTGTGCAGCTACAGGAGCTCTGTGTGTGTTCAGACAGTGTGCAGCTACAGGAGCTCTGTGTGTGTTCAGACAGTGTGCAGTTACAGGAGCTCTGTGTGTGTTCAGACAGTGTGCAGTTACAGGAGCTGTGTGTGTTCAGACAGTGTGCAGCTACAGGAGCTCTGTGTGTGTTCAGACAGTGTGCAGCTACAGGAGCACTGTGTGTGTTCAGACAGTGTGCAGTTACAGGAGCTGTGTGTGTGTTCAGACAGTGTGCAGTTACAGGAGCTCTGTGTGTGTTCAGACAGTGTGCAGTTGCAGCAGCTCTGGGCACATTTAGTGAACATTAGCACTGCTCTCAGCACCACCTTCCAGGCCCTGATAGAGCTTTCACTCTAATCAGCCTCCGTTTAGACCCAGACCCAGACAATCTCTCCCCCAAAACCCCAACGGGGCACAGCCCATCCCCCACACCCAGGGTTGGGTAGACTCCATCCCCCACACCCCAGGTTGTGTAGACCCCATCCCCCACACCCCGGGTTGGGTAGACCCCAACCCCCACACCCCGGGTTGGGTAGACCCCATCCCCCACACCACAGGTTGGGTAGACCCCATCCCCCACACCCCGGGTTGGGTAGACCCCATCCCCACACTCTGGGTGTCTCTGTCAGCATGCCAGACACCCCACCTTCTCCCTTTCATCATGTGAAGAGCAGGAAAATATTTGAACATGTAAAATCTGCATAATTCATTCATGAATTCATATTTTATTTACTTGATAAATCCACCTACCGCTTTGAATTTGTAAGAGATTCATCATCTACCTTTTGATCTCCCTTGAGTCAGGCACAAGGACCTGCTTTCAAAGGGATTAGAATCAGCACTTCAGTGTTTAGTCTCCACAAGTGCCAGTTGGAGTTACCAGATGGCCCAGATTAGTCCATCCCCAGTGCTTACATGCATTAAAAATGGAAGCGCTAGCCTTTGTTTACCGCATTAATAATGAAAGCGTTAGCCTTTGTTTACCGCATTAATAATGAAAGCATTAGCCTTGGCTATGGCCTCGTCAGTGCCACCCACCTGGACCAGTTGATCTGTTGACTAAACAGCTTCCTGATATAACAGTGTTCCTAGCACCAATCAGCACACACCTCTCCCATCCTAGCACCAATCAGCACACACCTCTCCCATCCTAGCACCAATCAGCACACACCTCTCCCATCCTAGCACCAATCAGCACACACCTCTCCCATCCTAGCACCAATCAGCACACACCTCTCCCATCCTAGCACCAATCAGCACACACCTCTCCCATCCTAGCACCAATCCGCATACACCCTCCCATCCTAGCACCAATCAGGACACGCCCTCCCATCCTAGCACCAATCAGCACACACCTCTCCCATCCTAGCACCAATCAGCACACACCCTCCCATCCTAGCGCCAATCAGCACACACCTCTCCCATCCTAGCACCAATCAGCACACACCTCTCCCATCCTAGCACCAATCAGCACACACCTCTCCCATCCTAGCGCCAATCAGCACACACCTCTCCCATCCTAGCACCAATCAGCACACACCTCTCCCATCCTAGCACCAATCAGCACACACCTCTCCCATCCTAGCACCAATCAGCACACACCTCTCCCATCCTAGCACCAATCCGCATACACACTCCCATCCTAGCACCAATCAGGACACGCCCTCCCATCCTAGCACCAATCACCACACACCTCTCCCATCCTAGCACCAATCAGCACACACCGTCCCATCCTAGCGCCAATCAGCACACACCTCTCCCATCCTAGCACCAATCAGCACACACCTCTCCCATCCTAGCACCAATCAGCACACACCTCTCCCATCCTAGCACCAATCAGCACACACCTCTCCCATCCTAGCACCAATCAGCACACACCTCTCCCATCCTAGCACCAATCAGCACACACCTCTCCCATCCTAGCACCAATCAGCACACACCTCTCCCATCCTAGCACCAATCAGCACACACCTCTCCCATCCTAGCACCAATCAGCACACACCTCTCCCATCCTAGCACCAATCAGCACACACCTCTCCCATCCTAGCACCAATCAGCACACACCTCTCTCATCCTAGCACCAATCAGCACACACCTCTCCCATCCTAGCACCAATCAGCACACACCTCTCCCATCCTAGCACCAATCAGCACACACCTCTCCCATCCTGGCACCAATCAGCACACACCTCTCCCATCCTAGCACCAATCAGCACACACCTCTCCCATCCTAGCACCAATCAGCACACACCTCTCTCATCATGTCCTTTCTATGGAGTGCGTTTGTCTCCTTTTCCTCTCTTGTAGGAGGCAGCAGTAGCTGGCCCTCCTTTTGGCGAAAGGAGGCTGTTGTGTTTTAAACGTGTTTGGCCTTGGTCATAACACCTTCCTTTTGAACTATTGGATGGTCTGTGTGCTACTTTTCATGTGTAATGGATTCGGTTCATTCTGCTCTTACTGTGCCTTGTGTATTTGATTTGATCTGTTGATACCTTGTATTGATACTTTGTTTTGTTGCAGCACGTTGTTTAGCCAAGTTTTATATTGTGTGCTGTTGTGTGTGTCACTGGGTCATTCACTTGTTATTCGAGTGAGTAGCCATTTTTGTTTTCTCTTGGTGTTGCTCTTGTGCTCATTTTGTGCTCAGTGTTTTGCTCTATAATCTAAATTCAATTTGGTGGATTTTGTAACAAAGCCCAGGCAGCCAGTTGTCAACAGGATTAATAAAGAGGAGCTGTTGGGTGCTGCTGCTCATTATTCTATAGATATCTGTGATGATGTCACACAGAGATATCTGTGATGACGTCACACAGAGATATCTGTGATGATGTCACACAGAGATATCTGTGATGATGTCACAGAGATATCTGTGATGATGTCACACAGGAAGAGGTTCTTGCTGAAGTGACTGAGGTTTTTACCACCCAAGCTTATGTGATGGGGCTGCTGTAAAGTCTCAGCTCTGATGAAGCAAGGCCTGATCACATAGCCATGAATATGAACTTATTGAATATGACAGTGGAATTCATATTCAAGAAAAGGAATGACCAAATGCGTGTCTGTGTGTGTCCATTTGCCTGTGTGTGTGTGTGTGTGTGTGTGTGTGTGTGTGTGTGTGTATATATATTGGGGGGTTTTGTCAATGGTAATCATTGTCAGGGTGCAATTAGTTGTTTGTCGTTACAATCAATAATGTGTAATTCCATTGGTTCATTTGACAGGTATAATCAATCAGAGCTGATCAATCTAACTGGTCTGCTATAGGGGCCTCCAGGAACTGGAAAACTGAGTGCACCCAAACCATAAACATCCATCAGGTGTGTAGGCCTGAAGCACTGCACACCTGTGAGAACACAGCCAGTGCAGAGCATGAGAGGGAGAGAGAGGATGAGAAAGAGAGAGAAAGGGGGATGAGAGAGAGAGAGGGAGAGTTACGTTATTACATTACATTACTGGCATTTGGCAGACGCTCTTATCCAGAGCGACGTACAGTTGATTAGACTAAGCAGGAGACAATCCTCCCCTGGAGCAATGCAGGGTTATGGGCCTTGCTCAAGGGCCCAACAGCTGTGTGGATCTTATTGTGGCTACACCGAGATTTGAACCACCAACCTTGTGTGTCCCAGTCATGTACCTTAACCACTACGCTACAGGCAGCCCCAGAGAGAGGGGGGTGAGAGGAAGAGAGAGAGAGTGAAAGGGGGGTGAGAGGAAGAGAGAGAGAGAGAAAGGGGGATGAGAGAGAAAGAAGGGGCATGAGAGAGAGAGAGAGAGAGAGCGAGAGAGCAAGAGAGAGGGAGAGGGAGAGAGAGAGAAGGAATGAGAGAGAGAGGGGGGTGAGAGAGAGTGTGAGAGAGGGTAAAAAAGAGAGAGAGAAGAGGGAGAGAGAGAGTGGGGGATGAGAGAGAGAGAGCGAGAGAGCAAGAGAGAGGGAGAGGGAGAGAGAAGAAGGAATGAGAGAGAGAGGGGGGTGAGAGAGAGTGTGAGAGAGGGTAAAAAAGAGAGAGAGAAGAGGGGATGAGAGAGAAGAGGGAGAGAGAGAGTGGGGGATGAGAGAGAGAGCGGGAGAGTGGGGCTGAGAGAGAGAGGGAGAAAGGGGGGATGAGAGAGAGAGGGAGAGTGGGGCGTGAGAGGGAGAGGGGGGGATGAGAGAGAAAGGAGGGTGAGAGAGAGAGAGGGAGAGTGAGAGAGAGAGGGAGAGAGAGAGAAAGAGGGAGAGTGGGGGATGAGAGAGAGAGAGAAAGGGGGGTGAGAGAGAGAAAGGGGGGTGAGAGAGAGAAAGGGGGATGAGAGAGACAGAGAGAGAAAGGGGGGATGAGAGAGAGAAAGGGGGTGAGAGAGACAGAGAGAGAAAGGGGGGTGAGAGAGAGAAAGGGGGGATGAGAGAGACAGAGAGAGAAAGGGGGGTGAGAGAGACAGAGAGAGAAAGGGGGGTGAGAGAGAGAAAGGGGGGATGAGAGAGACAGAGAGAGAAAGGGGGGATGAGAGAGACAGAGAGAGAAAGGGGATGAGAGAGAGAAAGGGGGGATGAGAGAGACAGAGAGAGAAAGGGGGGATGAGAGAGAGAAAGGGGGGTGAGAGAGAGAAAGGGGGGATGAGAGAGACAGAGAGAGAAAGGGGGGTGAGAGAGAGAAAGGGGGGATGAGAGAGAGAAAG
>NC_083770.1:51239074-51241574 GCF_963514075.1 Conger conger | reverse complement strand
GTTCTATAGTTTTAGAAAGGAAAGGAAGAAGAGATACCGGGCGGTAGTTCTGGATGATGGAGGGATCCAGGGTAGGCTTTTTTAGCAGCGGAGTGATGTGGGCCCTCTTGGAGGATGCCGGAAAACAGCCGGAAGACAGGGAGGAGTTGACAAGGGAGGTGACAAATGGGAGAATGTCAGGTGTGATAGTTTGGAGAAGAGAAGAGGGGATAGGGTCAAGGGCACAGGTTGTAGGGCGGTGGCAGAGCAGGAGTTGAGAAACATCAGAGTCTGTAAGGGGGGAGAAAGTGGAAAAGGAAGGGATGGGCCTAGAGGGGGGGAAGGGCACAGTGAGGGGGGGCGGTGGTTGTAAAGGATCTGCGAATGACTATGACCTTCTCATCGAAGAAATCAGCAAAGTCATCAGCAGCGAAGGAGGACTGAGGAGGAGGAGGCGGTGCATTGAGGAGAGAGGAGAAAATGGAGAAAAGTTTCCGGGGGTTAGAAGCGGAGTTCTGAATTTGTGTTTGATAGTATTTTGCTTTGGCGGCAGTGACATCGGAAGAGAATGCCGCCAGGAGAGACTGGTAAGTCATGAGGTCTGAAGCGTCTCTGGATTTCCCCCACTTCCTCTCCGCTGCGCGGAGGCTGGCCCTGGAGGTACAGAGGGTGTCAGATATCCAAGGACTGGGAGGGGATGTGCGAGGTGGCTTTGAGACAGGGGGACAGAGAGAGTCAAACTCTCACACACTCATACACACTCACTCACACACACTCACACTCACACTCACACACACACACACACGCACTCACACACACTCACACACACAAACACACTCACACACACACACACACACTCACACACACACTCACACCCTCACACACACACACTCACACACACACACTCGCACACACACTCACACACACACACACACAGACACACTCACACACACAGACACACACACACACTCTCACACACACACACATGCACACACACGCACACTCACACACACACACACTCACGCACACACACTCACACACATACACACACACAGACACACACACACTCACACTCTCACACACACACTCACACACACTCACACACACACACTCATTAACACACACACACGCACACTCACGCACACTCACGCACACACACACTCATGCACACACACTCACACACATACACACACTCACACACACACACACACACACACACTCATTTATCCTACACAAAACGCACTGGTTATTCTTCAGTGATAATGGCTGAGTGGCGTAGCTCTGTGTAGTGAGCGTTGTCTCTGAGGTTTATTTCCACCCCAGCATCCTGCTGCTCTGACATGGGAAAGAGCCCAGGCTCCCTAACGAGCCTGTGAGAGAGGAGCGCTGTCATCATCAGTCAAATCAAACATTCAGACACGCTCTCTACTGTGTGAACTGGATTTCATTTCTTCAACTGCAAGAAAAAGTATGGTTATAATTGTAACCTTTGTATGATATATAATCAATATTTCAGAAAGAGTTCTGTCAGTAAATCTGTCACAGATCTTCCGTTTATGATGCCTCTCCGAGGCCGAGGTTGACCTACTGATGAAAAGCCTTTTTATTACTGGCTGAAAGTGCTGGAAAATAGACTTAAATATCTCCCCTACACACACACACACACACATATTATATATACATATTTATATATATATATCATATACACTCAGTGATCACTTTAGTCGGTAGACCTGTACACCAACTTGTTAATGCAAATATTTAATCAGCCAATCATGTGGCTGCAAATAAAAGCATGCTGACGTGGTCAAGAGGTTCAGCAGTTTTTCAGACCAATTGTCAGAATGGGGAAGAAATGTGATCTAAGTGTCTTTGACTGTGGAATGATTGTTGGTGCCAGACACGGTGGTTTGAGTATCTGAGAAGCTGCTGATCTCCTGGGATTTTCATGCACAACAGATCTAGAGTTTGCAGAGAAAGGTGCTAAAAACAAAAAATATCCAGTGAGCAATAGTTCTGCAGGTGGAAATGTGTTGTTAATGACAGAGGTCAGAGGAGAAGGGCCAGACTGGTCGAAGCTGACAGGAAGGTGACAGTAATGCAAATAACCACCAATATACTATGCATATCTCTCTACTGACACAGATATATCATATATACATTTTAGTCATTTGGCAGACGCTTTTAATCCAAAGCGATTTACAAGTGCATAGGTTCTTCCACAAGTCAAAGCATCACATTGATAACTATGAAAATACATAGGAGGTGCTGTTTTAAAAATATAGTCATCATAAGTGCAATTTTTTTTATTTCTTTCTTTTTTTGGGGGGGGGGGGGGGTTAGACAAGAAGGATAGGGATATCAGAAAGGGGGGCGGGGGAATTCAGGAGGGAGGACTAAGGTAGAGTTTGAAAAGGTGTGTTTTTAGTCTGTGTCGAAATAGGGGGAGGGATTCTTTTACATTACATTATTGGCATTTGGCAGACGCTCTTATCCAGAGCGACGTACAACAAAGTGCATA
>NC_083770.1:51219074-51226574 GCF_963514075.1 Conger conger | reverse complement strand
ACACCAGGGTGCTGCTGTCTCTGAATATGCTCCGATTACACCCAAACCAGACAAATAAAACATCACATTCATAAGCTGAAGTAGTAATAGTAATAGCTGAATTAGTACAAAAGGTAGAAGTGTTGGGGGTGGGATGAGTCTGATTTCATCTCTGTTCTGTATTGGTCTTTAGAGAGCAGTTGAGCAGGGTGGACTGCAGGAGAATGGGGATGGGAATTGGGGCCTAACTGATTGTACTCTCTCAGTGCCAGGGAAGGCAGGATATTTCATATCGGAAGCAGAGGCCATTCATGTAACCCTGTTATTCATTTGGATCACGGTCATTTTCATCTTTTCCACATTGGCTCCCTCTCCTGATTCATGGCAGTGCATTGCATTGTGGGTGTTTTGTGTCGAGCATTGTTGGATGAAGAAGGGCTTTATAAAGTGTTTAAAGGGTGTTCTGATGGTGGGATGCAGTGACTCATTACATTACATTACACGACATTACAGACTGTTATTACTAACTCAGACAGGTCCCTCTGCCATCAGCCAGCACCACATCCTGCAGGAGGGCGGGGCAGGAGGGCGGGGCACCCTTCTTCCAGGAGAGAGTGAGTCACATGGCAGTACAGAGTGATCAGCTGGTCATACACATTGTGCATATAGGACAGGACTGTACTTAATTCACATCTGAGCTGTAAGATTAAGATGAGCCCCATAGAGAGTTATGTTTGACATACAGAACTGTACGTGTATGTGACATTTAGGGTGCCCCCTTTTTCATTTCATTTCAAACATTAAAATACACAAGCAGTTCCATTATAGAATCAACCACGAGGCTGCAGGCCTCCTATTAAACAGCCAGGAGCGGGCTGTGTCTGAGAGAGCTCTGTGTGTCTGAGAGAGCTCTGTGTTTGTCTGAGAGAGCTCTGTGTGTCTGAGAGAGCTCTGTGTGACTGAGAGAGCTCTGTGTGTCTGAGAGAGCTCTGTGTGTCTGAGAGAGCTCTGTGTTTGTCTGAGAGAGCTCTGTGTGTGTCTGAGAGAGCTCTGTGTGACTGAGAGAGCTCTGTGTGTCTGAGAGAGCTCTGTGTTTGTCTGAGAGAGCTCTGTGTGTCTGAGAGAGCTCTGTGTGTGTCTGAGAGAGCTCTGTGTGTGTCTGAGAGAGCTCTGTGTTTGTCTGAGAGAGCTCTGTGTGTGTCTGAGAGAGCTCTGTGTTTGTCTGAGAGAGCTCTGTGTGTCTGAGAGAGCTCTGTGTGTCTGAGAGAGCTATGTGTTTGTCTGAGAGAGCTCTGTGTTTGTCTGAGAGAGCTCTGTGTGTCTGAGAGAGCTCTGTGTTTGTCTGAGAGAGCTCTGTGTGTCTGAGAGAGCTCTGTGTGTCTGAGAGAGCTCTGTGTTTGTCTGAGAGAGCTCTGTGTGTGTCTGAAAGAGCTCTGTGTTTGTCTGAGAGAGCTCTGTGTGTCTGAGAGAGCACTGTGTGTCTGAGAGAGCTATGTGTTTGTCTGAGAGAGCTCTGTGTTTGTCTGAGAGAGCTCTGTGTGTCTGAGAGAGCTCTGTGTTTGTCTGAGAGAGCTCTGTGTGTCTGAGAGAGCACTGTATGTCTGAGAGAGCTCTGTGTTTCTGAGAGAGCTCTGTGTTTGTCTGAGAGAGCTCTGTATTTGTCTGAGAGCTCTGTGTTCGTCTGAGAGAGCTCTGTGTGTGTCTGAGAGAGCTCTGTGTGTGTCTGAGAGAGCTCTGTGTGTCCGAGAGAGCACTGTGTGTCTAAGAGAGCTCTGTGTGTGTCTGAGAGAGCTTTGTGTTTCTGAGAGAGCTCTGTGTTCATCTGAGAGAGCTCTGTGTGTCTGAGAGAGCTCACAGGAGAGATACAGAACCCCCACTCACAGGAAAGATACAACACCAACCCCACTCACAGGAGAGATACAACACCAACCTCACTCACAGGAGAGATACAACACCAACTTCACTCACAGGAGAGATACAACACCAACCCCACTCACAGGAGAGAGACAACACCACCCTCACTCACAGGAGAGATACAACACCAACCCCACTCACAGGAGAGATACAACACCAACCTCACTCACAGGAGAGATACAACACCAACCTCACTCACAGGAGAGATACAACACCAACCCCACTCACAGGAGAGATACAACACCAACCCCACTCACAGGAGAGATACAGCACCTGGGTAATTAATCAAAGTTGTGCTTTCAGTGTATGGAGATTATACTCAACATGTGCTCTTCTGATGAAGCTGATGTGAATTACATGGTAACATATTATACATATGAGTGCATTGAGGGTTTGGTTTTTGTTCCATTAGAGTCAGTGTTGATTACAGCTTGAGGAGTCAGTGTTGACTCATGGGAGACACCACTCTACCCCTTAAATCAGGGACTCTTTACAGTCTCTGCTTTTGACACATTTGTCCCGATGATGATTTTGATGCATCGACGTACAGATGTTGACCTCCTGGCCATGCACCCTGCTCTTCAATGAGCTGACACCCAACATTAATTTGCCCAGTGTAGAGAAAATAAACCTTTCTTGTGTTTTTCCAGACAACATGATCATCTAAGCAGTTAAAACATTTCTGTGCTTTGTTCAGTTTGAGTAATTTATTTCAGTGTTTTGCCCTGACCTGTAGACAAAGCACATGCCAGCAGCCTTCTCATGTTGTAGGTTCAGCCTGGCCTCTTTATAGAGGGTGCAATCGTTTGCTCATCTGTTCACATTGGGAAAGTCTGAGATTTAACGACTGATTGTGCAAATTTATCCGCGTTATTTATGTTATTGGTTGTCCTTGCCGTTTGTTTTATGTGGGTGAAAGCTTGCGTCCTCTGTGGACGAGGATTACAGCGCGCACTCGCAAAGATGACAAATCCCCTGCGCTTTGTCACTTTAAGCGGCTAATCGCAGTAATTCTGAGTTTTATGTCTTTGCCATTGAGAAGGTCTTAGCCTGTCGCAGAGGTGAGCACTCACAATGAGCTGCTTCCACAGGAAACTTTTTATATTTTTGACTTCCAGCCTTCCTGGGTGGATTAATGCAGATTTGAATCTCTTGTTTATGATTTGATTAACATGTGGTCATATGGTCATAACATTTAGTGGATTAGTGCTGTTACTCACATGGGATGGACCTATTAGCACTGCTTGAGCCTTGTGCTCACATGAAGTGCATGTAGAGTTCATTCTCCCTCATCATGGCTGGAGGTGGCATAGGTGATATATTCGGTAATACTGTATTCATTATATTCAGTCAACCCCACCCCACCCAATCCCAAAATACCACACTTACCCCTCACCCAATCCCAACATACCACAGATACCCAACCCAATCCCTACATACCACACCCCCCAATCCCAACATACCACACACACACCCCCCAATTCCTACATGAGGGGAGTTGTGAGGAGCTGATGGAGGTGTGAGGGGCTGATGGAGGTGTGAGGAGCTGATGGAGGTGTGAGGAGCTGATGGAGGTGTGAGGAGCTGATGGAGGTGTGAGGAGCTGATGGAGGTGTGAGGGGCTGATGGAGGTGTGAGGAGCTGATGGAGGTATGAGGAGCTGATGGAGGTATGAGGAGCTGATGGAGGTATGAGGAGCTGATGGAGGTGTGAGGGGCTGATGGAGGTGTGAGGAGCTGATGGAGGTGTGAGGAGCTGATTGAGGTGTGAGGGGCTGATGGAGGTGTGAGGGGCTGATGGAGGTGTGAGGAGCTGATGGAGGTGTGAGGGGCTGATGGAGGTGTGAGGAGCTGATGGAGGTATGAGGAGCTGATGGAGGTGTGAGGGGCTGATGGAGGTGTGAGGGGCTGATGTGTTTACTCCTCTGCACCTGGGCACTCTGCTTTGCTCTTGTTTTGTCAGCTTGAGAGCTGTAGAGAAACTAATGTTTATTCAGTGAAGACGGCAAGTTCTGCAGTGTGTGGTTAGCAATCCCATTTTTTTATTCATTTATGGCTGAATGCACCTGCTGAGTTTTTGAGCAATTTTGAGACAGAGCGTAATAGCACTTTCAAAAATCTGAGGCATGAAACAGCAGCCAGAAGAGCCTCATTATCTGGTCATTATCAGTGTTGGGTCAGTGCTGTTGTGTGTGTCTATAGTATCTGTAGGTGAATGAGTGTTGAGTCAGTGCTGTTATGTGTCTGTAGTTCCTGTAGGTGAATGAGTGTTGAGTCAGTGCTGTTATGTGTCTGTAGTTCCTGTAGGTGAATGAGTGTTGAGTCAGTGCTGTTGTGTGTTTGTAGTTCCTGTAGGTGAATGAGTGTTGGGTCAGTGCTGTTGTGTGTTTGTAGTTCCTGTAGGTGAATGAGTGTTGGGTCAGTGCTGTTGTGTGTTTGTAGTTCCTGTAGGTGAATGAGTGTTGGGTCAGTGCTGTTGTGTATTTGTAGTTCCTGTAGGTGAATGAGTGTTGGGTCAGTGCTGTTGTGTGTCTGTAGTTCCTGTAGGTGAATGAGTGTTGGGTCAGTGCTGTTGTGTGTTTGTAGTTCCTGTAGGTGAATGAGTGTTGGGTCAGTGCTGTTGTGTGTCTGTAGTTCCTGTAGGTGAATGAGTGTTGAGTCAGTGCTGTTGTGTGTCTGTAGTTTCTGTAGGTGAATGAGTGTTGGGTCAGTGCTGTTGTGTGTTTGTAGTTCCTGTAGGTGAATGAGTGTTGGGTCAGTGCTGTTGTGTGTTTGTAGTTCCTGTAGGTGAATGAGTGTTGGGTCAGTGCTGTTGTGTGTCTGTAGTTCCTGTAGGTGAATGAGTGTTGAGTCAGTGCTGTTGTGTGTCTGTAGTTCCTGTAGGTGAATGAGTGTTGAGTCAGTGCTGTTGTGTGTCTGTAGTTCCTGTAGGTGAATGAGTGTTGAGTCAGTGCTGTTGTGTGTTTGTAGTTCCTGTAGGTGAATGAGTGTTGAGTCAGTGCTGTTGTGTGTCTGTAGTTTCTGTAGGTAAATATGCATGCCCCCTTGTCTGTGTTTACATGCCTGACCTGCATTTCCATGGTTTCAGCTATGCAGCACCTGGACATCTCCTTATGAGCCCAGGAGGGGAAGGCAGGGACCCCCAGAGACCAGAGACCCTCAAGGTAATCACCCCCCCCCCCCCCACCCCCGCCCTGCTAATCTGAGCTTTACAGCCCTGTAACCCATTCAGTGGTCAAACACACCCAACCAAGAGACATCCCCGGCAGAGAGGGGCCACATGCAGGGAGGGGCCACATGCAGGGAGGGGCCACATGCAGGGAGGGGCCACATGCAGAGAGGGGCCACATGCAGGGAGGGGCCACATGTAGGGAGGGGCCACATGCAGGGAGGGGCCACATGCAGGGAGGGGCCGCGTGGAGGGAGGGGCCGCGTGCAGGGAGGGGCCACATGCAGGGAGGGGCCACATGCAGGGAGGGGCCACATGCAGGGAGGGGCCGCGTGCAGGGAGGGGCCACATGCAGGGAGGGGCCACATGCAGGGAGGGGCCACATGCAGGGAGGGGCCGCGTGCAGGGAGGGGCCGCGTGCAGGGAGGGGCCACATGCAGGGAGGGGCCACATGCAGGGAGGGGCCGCGTGCAGGGAGGGGCCACATGCAGGGAGGGGCCACATGTAGGGAGGGGCCACATGCAGGGAGGGGCCGCGTGCAGGGAGGGGCCGCGTGCAGGGAGGGCCCACATGCAGGGAGGGGCCACATGTAGGGAGGGGCCACATGCAGGGAGGGGCCGCGTGCAGGGAGGGGCCGCGTGCAGGGAGGGCCCACATGCAGGGAGGGCCCACATGCAGGGAGGGGCCGCGTGCAGGGAGGGCCCACATGCAGGGAGGGCCCACATGCAGGGAGGGGCCGCGTGCAGGGAGGGGCCACATGTAGGGAGGGGCCACATGCAGGGAGGGGCCACATGTAGGGAGGGCCCACATGCAGGGAGGGGCCACATGCAGGGAGGGGCCGCGTGCAGGGAGGGGCCACATGCAGGGAGGGGCCACATGCAGGGAGGGGCCACATGCAGGGAGGGGCCGCGTGCAGGGAGGGGCCGCGTGCAGGGAGGGGCCGCGTGCAGGGAGGGGCCACATGCAGGGAGTCCCAGCGTGTCTGCGCACACATTGCACAGCACATACATACTGGGTGTGTCAGTGTGAGTGTGTGCACAGCAAAGAAGTGTTTGTGTTGATTCTGCATTTGTGTGGGTGTTCAGACATATTTGGGTTGGTTTGTGTAAGATGTCTTTAGCTTTAGAGAAAATTAGCTGCGATGATAAGTTTCTTTTGAGATTCTTTAGTTTAAAGCATCACATCTGCCTAGCTGTTGGTTGATTAAGGACACACTCTGTTACACTGGGCTGAATGAGTGTCATACAGTGGGGTGCAAAAATGTGGTTTAAATGTCTGTTACAATTAATCTGTATGTGATCGAAAGAGAACCTGAACTCTAAATCAGGGGCGCACAGCAAGGGCCGATCTTCTGCTCTTAATAATTAAATTAGTTCAATTATACTGCATCTTGGTCACAGACTGCAGGTGTGTCCTAAAGATTTGACTGATCCAGTACAGGAGTGTAGCAGTGTAGTTCATAGAGCGGTCAGAAGACTCAAATTCAGGAAACTGAACAAAAACCATCAGGTAGATCTACCCTCGGCTGCGCTACATAGGCTAAACATGAGCCCTTTCTGCTAATTTTATTTTATTTTTGTACTGTCTATAAATTATTTAAAAAGGAACGGGGCCCTGTGCAAAAGCTTGAGAACCCTTTTGGATCATTTTTATTACTTTTTAAAAAGATTATTACTAAGACCCAGGTGATTTACTCGTTAGGGTTTCAATGAGTCAGATGAGTATAATTCCAGGGCTGAACGTTTTATTCTGAAGTGACTCATGCCTTCTAAAGTATCCAACTGCAGTGGCTGTCCTGTCTGGTGTTAACAGCCACGGGTTCCTCCCAAGATTTCAGAATGAAGATGGTTCATTTCCACCAAAAAGGCTACAAAAACTCTCTCAATGTTTCAAATGACCAATTTCCACTGTAAGAAACATTGTTAGAAAATGGGAGATAAATGGAACAGTTGAAGTCAAGGCAAGGTCTGGAGGACCAAGAAAGATTTCAGACAGAATGGCCCAAGACCTGGTGAGAAATGCTCAGAAGAACCCACACTTCACTGCAAACGTGCAGCAAAAAACAGTAGCAAATACAGGTCTAGTTGTTTACAGGGCAACAATACAACGTACTTCAAATAACAAAAACCTGCTAGAAAGAACAACCTCCACACAAAATTAAGCATCTGAAGAAAACATTTAGAAGTTTGAAGCCTTTTGGAATGTGCTTTGGACTGACAAAACCAAAAACCAAAGAAGGTATGTTTGGAGAAAGAAGGGTGAAGCCTTTGTAGAGAAGAATACCTTGCTAACTGTGAAGCATGGAGGTGGATCCATTATGCTTTGGGGTTGTGTGGCAGCTGGGGGCACAGGAAATATTGTGTGAGTGGAAGGAAGAATGGATTCCACCAAATATCAAGAAATTCCAGAGGCTAATGTTTTAAGGTCAGTCCAGACAAG
>NC_083770.1:51179074-51214074 GCF_963514075.1 Conger conger | reverse complement strand
CTTATATACAACACTGTCTACATACAACACAGTCTCGATATAACACAGTCTACATACAACACAGTATACATATAACAGTCTCTATATAACACAGCCTACATACAACACAGTCTCCATATGACACAGTCTATTTAAAGCACAGTCTCCATATGACACAGTCTATTTAAAGCAGTCTCCATATGACACAGTCTATTTAAAGCACAGTCTCCATACGACACAGTCTATTTAAAGCACAGTCTCCATACGACACAGTCTATTTAAAGCACAGTCTCCATATGACACAGTCTATTTAAAGCACAGTCTCCATACGACACAGTCTATTTAAAGCAGTCTCCATATGACACAGTCTATTTAAAGCACAGTCTCCATACGACACAGTCTATTTAAAGCACGGTCTCCATATGACACAGTCTATTTAAAGCACAGTCTCCATACGACACAGTCTATTTAAAGCACAGTCTCCATATGACACAGTCTATTTAAAGCACAGTCTCCATGCAGCACAGTGTATACATGCAGCACAGTTCCCTCCCCTCCCTGCGCAGCACAGGCTCTGTGTATGAACTGCTCTTTCTCCTGTGTAAAACTTTGTGGATTAAAAAAAACTGATTTAATATACAGTATGTATTCAGGGCTTAATTGTCTTTAGTAAAGTTCACAGGAACTGTGAGACTGCAAATGGAGTTTCAGTCAGGGGTGAAAGCAAGGGAATCACTTTGGCGTAAACAGAGGAAGCGTTACTTTTGCTGTTTTGCAGAAATGAGTGTTACAAAAAACACGGCGCCCAGCCTTCATCGCCACACACATTAACAACCTTGTCAGAGCGTCATGTCTGTGGGATGAAAACGCAAGAAAATAATGACACACCGTTGAAAACAACTGTTCTCTTCAAATAATTAATCAGAGGGACAGGTCACCATATTTCCAATCTCCTCTGAGCTGTAACATCAAAATTGGACGAAGCAATATCCATGCTAAAGAATTAATGCGTGTCCCTTAATACATATTCAATAAAAGGCGTCTGCTTGGCACTTGTTCTGCCTCATCTGGTGTGATTTAGCGGGAGAGCAGGCCCGCTGATGGATGTAGGGAGCTGTACCCCTCAAACCAAACACAGGCTCAAGGTGCAGAGCGAAGTATGTCCCTCTGCCAAATGTAAAATCAATACCCCTTCCCTCCGAGCGAACCTCCATCTGTCATACGCAATATCCTCATATCAATATGCCCAGCACCCTGCATATGCCCACACAAATGCATAGTTAGGAGAAAATAAATTATTACAGAATGTTTTGTTATACTACAGTGGCAAAAATCTCTAAAACCCGTCATTTTTGACAGGTCAACTTCAGGTTAATCTCTGATCCTGCACGTTACTGTAGTATTGGGGCTTGTTTAATATGTATGTGTGGGTGATACAGAACAGAGGCAAACACAATATACAGAAACAGAAGTATTTGGACAGTGATACAGTTTTGACATTTAAATGAAATAGTGAATATGGGGTTAAAGTGCTTGTTGGCTTTAATTTGAGGGTATTTACATCCATATTGGGTAATCTACATGAGAATGAGAATAGATGATAATATATATGAGAATCAGAATCACTGATTACATAGTCCCCCATTTCTGGGGATGAAAATAAATTGGACAAATGAACATAATCTGAAATATTTCTTATTTAGTATTTCTGAAATATGTTGTATTTTGTCCTTGGTTCTGAATGCTTTGATTGATGCTGGGCCAGGCCTGTGCTGCAGCCATCTTTGTTTCTGGGGCATTTTGCCGGGATTCACGTCTTCAGAAAGTTAAATTGGATTCAGGATGGGTGATTCAATCCATTTCCTTGGTTGTTTTGGAAATATTTTGGGGGTCATTGTCCTGTTGCAAGGTGAACTCCTGTCCAATGTGTTTGAGGAATTTGGTTGGTTCTGAGCAGAAAATATATTTCTTTATGCTTCAGAATTCATCCTGCTGCTGCCATCAGTAGTCAATAAATACAAGTTAGTCAGTTCCAGTGGCAGCCATAGATACCCAAGCCATAACAAGCATGTTTCACAGATGAGGTAAATGGTCTGGATTTATATAGCGCTTTTATCCACAGCGCTGAGGCTTCTCATTCGCCCATTCACACACTCACAAACAGTGATTGGCTGCCATGCGCGGCACCAACCAGCACGTCAGGAGCATTTGGGGGTTAGGTGTCTTGTTCAGGGATACTACAACACACCCAGGGCGGGGTCGACCCGGCAACCCTCTGACTGCCAGATGACTGCTCTTACCTTCTGAGCCAATGAGATAACTGCTCTTACTGCCTGAGCCAATGAGACGACTGCTCTTACCGCCTGAGCCAATGAGACGACTGCTCTCACCGCCTGAGCCAATGAGACGACTGCTCTCACCGCCTTAGCCAATGAGACAACTGTTCTCACCACCTTAGCCAATAAGACGACTGCTCTTACTGCCTGAGCCTATGAGATGACTGCTCTTACTGTCTGAGCCAATGAGACGACTGCTCTCACTGCCTGAGCCAATGAGACGACTGCTCTCACTGCCTGAGCCAATGAGACGACTGCTCTCACTGCCTGAGCCAATATCACCCCCTGGTAGGCTTGCAGTGCATGACTGAGCCCCACGACCCTGTGGCTTCACACAGCCTGTGATATATATGGTAGGTGATGTATGATGTATGGTATATGGTAGGTGATGTATGATGTATGGTATATGGTAGGTGATGTATGATGTATGGTATATGGTAGGTGATGTATGGTATATGGTATATGGTAGGTGATGTATGGTATATGGTAGGTGATGTATGGTATATGGTATATGGTAGGTGATGTATGATGTATGGTATATGGTAGGTGATGTATGATGTATGGTATATGGTAGGTGATGTATGATGTATGGTATATGGTAGGTGATGTATGATGTATGGTATATGGTAGGTGATGTATGATGTATGGTAGGTGATGTATGGTATATGGTATATGGTAGGTGATGTATGGTATATGGTATATGGTAGGTTATGTATGATGTATGGTATATGGTAGGTGATGTATGATGTATGGTATATGGTAGGTGATGTATGATGTATGGTAGGTGATGTATGGCATATGGCACTGTAAAATTGTAAAAGTGTAAAAATGTAACACTGTATAACTGTAAAAGAGTAAAATAGTAAGTGAAAGGGCTTCTGCTGAAGGCCTGGCATAATGTGCTGAAATGTGCTTAATATGAACCTGCAAGACTTTGTTTCTCCAGGGGGGGCAGCATGCTGAAGTGTGACGGGGTAGCACTGCCTGCAGCTCGTCTAATAGAGTGGGATGTTGATGATAAAATGTTCTTACAAGCTTATTTTAACAATATTTACAGTCAGCGTGGCCTCGTGCTGGTGTCTCCAGTCATGCACCGTGTCTTGTATATAGTTGAGCAGCTCTAATTTACATGAAGGAAATCTTTCACCAATTTAATTTATTCTGGAGGAAATGATGTTTGTGATGTTCCCAAAGAATGAGCAATACAGCCATTAAGTCAGTTATTAGCTGGAAAATAACACTTTGGAAAAAACTTGGCTGGGGCTATATTAAATTGACAATTAAAAGAATATAAATATGTAAGTAAATTTTGTAGCTGTTAATGCACTAATGTGATCATTTTTTTTCCAGCAAGCCATTTTAGTTAGCATCTACACTGATGAGGTCACTAGTTACTTTTCAACAAGGTCATTAGCTTTCACACTGTTGTTCAAAAGAAGCTGGAGACACTGGGATTCTCTGCTGAATGTAGCGGCTTTAGCACCTAGCACCCAGTACACTGTTCTGTGCAGAATGTAGTGGCTTTAGCAGTTTCTAGTTCCAGCTGATTTGATTCAAAGCAGCAGGTCAGGTGAATTTTAAGTCCTAAATGTGGGAGAAGCCAAATCCTTGCCTTGCTGATTGGACACTGATCCCTTTGCTCTGTTCCCACAGTAACATCAGGCCCCGCCCCCGGACCTCACTCCTGTGGTAGCAGTTGGCCCCACCCTCCAGATGCCACGCCCACAGTAAGAGTAGGCCACGCCTCTCATCCCCTCTCCCCCTCCCTCTCCGAGGTGCACGGAGCTAAGCCGAGCCGCGGTTCTGAGTTCCTCATGTTTGCTGGCAGCTCGGGGCTGGGAGGAGAAGCTGAGCGAGTGCTCGGTGACAGGCCTCCGCGGCTGTGTGGCGTTACCTTTCATTACCTTTCATGTTATGTAGATATGCAGGAGCTGCCACCGCATGGGGGGAGCGCCGCTTTGAAGTGCGCCGAACGGAGAGCGGAGCAGAAAGCCTCCATTATGAAAAGCGTAATGAATTCAGAGCAATCTAACGGTTTGTGTTATTAGGGAGATGTGTTCCTGTCCTGATGGGGGAGTTCAAAGGGAAGCAGGATTCAGGTGCTTCAAAAGTACCCACTCCATACACAGGTGATTAACCTCCAGGGTGTATTCCAGTCCCCAACATGCCACTGAAGAGTCTTCATATACATACGTATACACACACACACACACACACAGAACCCACATTTATACAAGACCACTTACACTAGTTAAGAAGTATCTGACTATTTTCGTTCTGATTTCTCAAATCCAGGATACATTTGTGGATAATCTGTTTTTCAAACCATGTTGCATAATGCCCAGTTTGAATATAAACTCTCACATACGATTGCTAAAATTAATTCCAATCATTTTGGTATGAAACTTAAAGTGATTTCTGACATATACAGGGCATCATTACAGATAAGTTACCTCTTTAAACTAATGCTGCAATATCTCCGGCAGAGTACTCTTTTGCATAAAAATAAACTGTGCAATTACTGAAGCACTAATGGTGGAAGTATAATTAACGTTGTCAAGAAGCTAATTTTCCTTTATATTCATGGTATGTCATTTTTCAGTGTTACACACAGCAAATGTTTGTGTTTTTTTCTGGAAGCTGCCGTAGAAGACTGCACTGTCAGGTTCTCAGAAGGGAAGCGTCAGCGCTGCGGTCTGGTGTGAAATGCATCTATTAAATCAGAAATATGAAGCCGGTGACAGAGCGTTTCAGTGTTTGATTCCCACGCTGCCTCTGCCAGGGGAGATCAGTACGGTGTCCACAGGTTCTGATAGAAACGTTAGAATGCTGAACCACTAGATATTGTTATGATGTAGAGTGGTGTGCAAAAATGTGGGCGCCCCTGGTGAAAAATTATTTTACAATTAATATCAAACTGAACGGAAACAAATCTGACTTATAATGGTTCAAAGTTAAACATTACACATTTCTTCACATTTTAAAGCAAGATTACTTTTTATTAAAAAATTTTACATTTTCAAAATAATATAAAAAGGAAAAAGATACTTTGCAAAAGTTTGGGAACCCTGTCAGTTTTTACTTTGTAACTCCTCCTTGAGCAAATATAACAGCTTGTAAACGCTTCCTGTAGCCAGCTTGCAGTCTTTCAATTCTCGCTATTGGAATTTATCCCATTCTTTCGGGCAGAACACCTCCAGCTCAGAAATATTCTTTGGCCTCCTTGCATGTACAGCATGTTTGAGATTTCTCCACAGATTTTCAATAATATTCAAATCTGGGGACTTTCCTGGAGGTACTTTATTGGAGGTTGATTTTGAGGTATGCTTTGGATCATTGTCCAACTTCAATGAGAGCACCACACTGAGAAAGACCTTCATAATGGATTCACCTCCATGCTAAACAGTTGGAACAGTTGCCTTTGTATGTTATTCTCTAAAAGGCTTCACCCTCTGTTCTCCTAACATACCCTTCTTTTTTGGTGGCCAAAAATGTGTTGAGGTCATTCTTTCTGGCACCTTTGCCATATAGCTCTTTGTTACATTTTTTACATTTTAGTCATTTGCGCCTCACGGCAAGGAGGTCCTGGGTACAAATGGATGGATTTTAGTCATTTGGCAGACGCTTTTAATCCAAAGCGACTTACAAGTGCATAGTTTCTTCCACAAGTCAAAGCATCACATCCATAACTAGGAAAATACATAGGAAGTGCTGTTATTTTTTTGGGGGGGGGTTAGACAAGAGGGATAGGGATATCAGAAAGGTACATTGTATTGTTGTCCTGTGAACAGCTAGACCTGTGTCTACTCTTATTTTTTGCTGCTCTTTTGCAGTGATGTGTGAATTCTCCTGGGCATTTCTCACCAGGTCTCGGGCCATTCTATCTGAAATATTTTTTTGATCATCCAGACCTTGCCTTGACTTCAACTGTTTAATTTATCTTCCATTTTCGAATAGTGTGGAAATTGGCAGTTTGAAACCTTTTTTGTGGTCTTCTCGTTCTTGGAACCCATGGTTGTTAACACTAGACAGAACAGCCACTGCAGTTGCATACAGTAGAAGGCATGGAGTTACTTCAGAATAAAAAGTTCAGCCCTGGAATTATACTCACCTGACCCACTGAAGCCTTAACAATAAGCTGTGCAGGTAAAACAGTGGACCACTTCATGTATCTTGGAACTAAATATTATGTCACATGAAATTTTTAATGAATGCTTTTATTAAAGTAAAAAAATATATATTCATTGTCTTAATCTGTATTTCTGTACATATAAATAATCTCTTTAAATTAAAACCTGGTATCAAATTACAAGGTTAAATGTCATCTTTGTCTTAAAGCAGTTTTTGTGTTGTGTATTGCTCATCATGTAGCAACAAATCATTTCTGCAACTCACAAGACCTGCTCTTTTGAACACCTAACATGGCAAATGTCCTGTATTGAACATTGGTGGTTTATGTGGTTAACATGAGGCACTGTTTCCCTGGGTGACTGCTGCTCACCCAGGAGGACAATGAGTGACAATATAATATAATATAATATAATATAATATAATATAATATAATATAATATAATATAATATAATATAATATAATATATAAATACAAGTGTAACTGACAGCAAAATTATTACACTTAAACTCGGCAGGAAGAGCAACCTAATATTCACTAAAGACTGATGGTTAAGTTACCGAGCAACTTTAATTGTATTATGTAACATCATTTCCTGCTATTTGAAAATGGACTATGTCAATAGCTGCAAAAATACAATGTGTTCTGAAATGACAGTATCGCTTCACTGAAAAATGTGCCTAAATAACATGTTTATGTGCCAGGGAACAATGTATGCTCTGGCCAGCCATACCTGGCTTCAGCCCAAGTCTTCTTCCCAACGGAGAGTTTTTTTATTTATACTGTTCGAGTGTTGTTATTATTCTCACTGGGGAATTACCTAATTAGGCCCACTTGCCTAATTTTTTATATTCCCTGTTTTTCTGTAAATAATCACAGTGGCTCTTTTAAAAGCACAGTGCAAATAGAAATTCAAGTGAAACATTTTAATAAATAAGAATATTGTTTAGAAGAATAATTTGATGTATTGTGTCATAACACTTATAGCTTTAGCTTGTCCTTATATAAGATTTTAAAACAAAGTACATGAAAAATACAAGAAATAAACAAAACAAAATCTAATGTATAACAAATGAGATGATAGCATTAAAAAAGCAAAGTTGCATTTATATTTTTCACTTTTAGACTGTCACAAAGTGATATATTATAATTTAATAAAATACAGATACAAATGCAGGCCAAATATTTCCCACTAAATATTCACAGGGGGGGACGGGGCGTGGGGGCAGTGGGGCAGTTGGGCAGTGGGACAGTGGGGCAGTGGGGATGGTGACAGGGGAGGGCAGTGGGGGCAGTGGGGCAGTTGGGCAGTCGGGAAGTGGGGCAGAGAGGATGGGGCAGTGGGGCAGTGGTGATGGGGGCAGTGGGGCAGTGGGGATGGGGGCAGTGGGGCAGTGGGGATGGGGGCAGTGGGGCAGAGAGGATGGGGCAGTGGGGCAGTGGGGATGGGGTGTGGGGGCAGTGGGGATGGGGGCAGTGGGGCAGTGGGGATGGGGGCAGTGGGGCAGTGGGGATGGTGTGTGGGGGCAGTAGGACAGGGGGGCAGTGGGGCAGTGGGGATGGTGTGTGGGGGCAGTAGGACAGGGGGGCAGTGGGGCAGTGGGGATGTTCTGTGGGGGAGTCTGATCATGCCTTCCTGCTGGTGCTGTTGTCTCATATGTAGAGCAGGAGAGAGGAGGTGGGTGTTGTTGGGATAACGGATCTGCTTCACAGCAGAAGTGATTTAACACCAGCCCATGGAACTTGGACTGAAAGTGGGCAGAATATTGCAGTGTGTGATAGTGACAGAAGTGCCTGGGGGGTGTTTTAGCATCGCAGTGTGTGGCGGTGACAGAAACGCTTTTCTTTTAGTATTTTATACCTAACTGCTGCACCGCCTGTTTCCAGCTTACTGCCTGATGTGCGGTATTAATGTTAAATGCACATGATGGTGTAGTATTAGTGTTAAATGCACATGATGGTGTAGTATTAGTGTTAAAGGCACATGATGGTGTAGTATTAGTGTTAAGTGCACATGATGGTGTAGTATTAGTGTTAAGTGCACATGATGGTGTAATATTAGTGTTAAAGGCACATGATGGTGTAGTATTAGTGTTAAAGGCACATGGTGGTGTAGTATTAGTGTTAAATGCACATGATGGTGTAGTATTAGTGTTAAATGCACATGATGGTGTAGTATTAGTGTTAAAGGCACATGATGGTGTAGTATTAGTGTTAAAGGCACATGATGGTGTAGTATTAGTGTTAAAGGCACATGATGGTGTAGTATTAGTGTTAAAGGCACATGATGGTGTAATATTAGTGTTAAGTGCACAGGATGGTGTAGTATTAGTGTTAAAGGCACATGATGGTGTAATATTAGTGTTAAGTGCACATGATGGTGTAGTATTAGTGTTAAAGGCACATGATGGTGTAGTATTAGTGTTAAAGGCACATGGTGGTGTAGTATTAGTGTTAAAGGCACATGATGGTGTAGTATTAGTGTTAAATGCACATGATGGTGTAGTATTAGTGTTAAAGGCACATGATGGTGTAGTATTAGTGTTAAAGGCACATGATGGTGTAGTATTAATGTTAAATGCACATGATGGTGTAGTATTAGTGTTAAAGGCACATGATGGTGTAGTATTAGTGTTAAAGGCACATGATGGTGTAGTATTAGTGTTAAATGCACATGATGGTGTAGTATTAGTGTTAAGTGCACATGATGGTGAAGTATTAGTGTTAAAGGCACATGATGGTGTAGTATTAGTGTTAAAGGCACATGATGGTGTAGTATTAGTGTTAAAGGCACATGATGGTGTAATATTAGTGTTAAGTGCACATGATGGTGTAGTATTAGTGTTAAAGGCACATGATGGTGTAGTATTAGTGTTAAAGGCACATGGTGGTGTAGTATTAGTGTTAAGTGCACATGATGGTGTAGTATTAGTGTTAAAGGAACATGGTGGTGTAGTATTAGTGTTAAAGGCACATGGTGGTGTAGTATTAGTGTTAAGGGCACAGGATGGTGTAATATTAGTGTTAAGTGCACATGATGGTGTAGTATTAGTGTTAAAGGCACATGATGGTGTAGTATTAGTGTTAAGTGCACAGGATGGTGTAGTATTAATGTTAAAGGCACATGATGGTGTAGTATTAGTGTTAAAGGCACATGGTGGTGTAGTATTAGTGTTAAAGGCACATGATGGTGTAATATTAGTGTTAAGTGCACATGATGGTGTAGTATTAGTGTTAAAGGAACATGGTGGTGTAGTATTAGTGTTAAAGGCACATGATGGTGTAATATTAGTGTTAAGTGCACATGATGGTGTAGTATTAGTGTTAAATGCACATGATGGTGTAGTATTAGTGTTAAGTGCACATGATGGTGTAATATTAGTGTTAAGTGCACATGATGGTGTAGTATTAGTGTTAAATGCACATGATGGTGTAGTATTAGTGTTAAATGCACATGATGGTGTAGTATTAGTGTTAAAGGCACATGATGGTGTAGTATTAGTGTTAAATGCACATGATGGTGTAGTATTAGTGTTAAATGCACATGATGGTGTAGTATTAGTGTTAAAGGCACATGTTAAGTGCATATTAGTGTTAAGTGCACAGGGGCGGACTGTAGCGTAGTGGTTAAGGTACATGACTGGGACACGCAAGGTTGGTGGTTCTAATCCCGGTGTAGCAACAATAAGATCCGCACAGCCGTTGGGCCCTTGAGCAAGGCCCTTAACCCTGCATTGCTCCAGGGGAGGATTGTCTCCTGCTTAGTCTAATCAACTGTACGTCGCTCTGGATAAGAGCGTCTGCCAAATGCCAATAATGTAATGTAATGTAATGTAATGATGGTGTAGTATTAGTGTTAAAGGCACATGATGGTGTAATATTAGTGTTAAGTGCACATGATGGTGTAATATTAGTGTTAAGTGCACATGATGGTGTAGTATTCGTGTTAAATGCACATGATGGTGTAGTATTAGTGTTAAATGCACATGATGGTGTAGTATTAGTGTTAAAGGCACATGATGGTGTAGTATTAGTGTTAAAGGCACATGATGGTGTAGTATTAGTGTTAAGTGCACATGACGGTGTAGTATTAGTGTTAAGTGCACATGATGGTGTAGTATTAGTGTTAAGTGCACATGATGGTGTAGTATTAGTGTTAAGTGCACATGATGGTGTAGTATTAGTGTTAAAGGCACATGATGGTGTAGTATTAGTGTTAAGTGCACTTGATGGTGTAGTATTAGTGTTAAGTGCACATGATGGTGTAGTATTAGTGTTAAGTGCACATGATGGTGTAGTATTAGTGTTAAGTGCACATGATGGTGTAGTATTAGTGTTAAGTGCACTTGATGGTGTAGTATTAGTGTTAAGTGCACATGATGGTGTAGTATTAGTGTTAAGAGCTCATGATGGTGTAGTATTAGTGTTAAGAGCTCATGATGGTGTAGTATTAGTGTTAAGAGCACTTGATGGTGTAGTATTAGTGTTAAGAGCTCATGATGGTGTAGTATTAGTGTTAAGTGCACATGATGGTGTAGTATTAGTGTTAAGTGCACATGATGGTGTAGTATTAGTGTTAAGTGCACTTGATGGTGTAGTATTAGTGTTAAGTGCACATGATGGTGTAGTATTAGTGTTAAGTGCACTTGATGGTGTAGTATTAGTGTTAAGTGCTCATGATGGTGTAATATTAGTGTTAAGAGCTCATGATGGTGTAGTATTAGTGTTAAGTGCACATGATGGTGTAGTATTAGTGTTAAGTGCACATGATGGTGTAGCATTAGTGTTAAGTGCACATGATGGTGTAGTATTAGTGTTAAGAGCACATGATGGTGTAGTATTAGTGTTAAGTGCACTTGATGGTGTAGTATTAGTGTTAAGAGCTCATGATGGTGTTCAGCGCATACTTTATGTGTGAGCCAGCGCATGCTGTAGGCCTCTGCCCTGAACACCAGAACAAGCGGCAGGCTTTGTGATGTATGCGCATGATTGGCCCGTAGTGCTGTTGGAGTGGTTAACAGGAGCTCAAAACGCTCTCCGAGGCTTTACTGTGTCAGTTTCCATGGTAACCAACAAGGTGTACTTTGTTTAATATTTAATTCCAAGCCAAAAAAAAGTCGATTCAGTGTGATCCTTCCTGTTCATACAGGCAACCCTTAACCCTTAAACTCTTAAACTCTTAAACCCTAAAACCCTAAAACCCTAAAACCCTAACCCTTAAACCCTTAAACCCTAAAACCCTAACCCTTAACCCTTAAACCCTTAAACCCTAAAACCCTAAAACCCTAAACCTTAAACCCTAACCCTTAACCCTTAACCCTTAACCCTTAAACCCTAACCCTTAACCCTTAACCTTTAAACCCTTAAACCCTTAACCCTTAACCCTTAAACCCTAAACCCTTAACCCTTAACCCTAACTCAGCATTCCAGCCCCTGCCAGCTCCTCCTCAGAATCACTTTTTATTCCAGTGTATTCTGCTCTCTATTAATATTCTACCCACCAACAATATTCAACTGTATGTAATTGCATGATTGTAATTCAGTCCCTTATTGCAGACTTAATATATGTAAATGTGTTATTTTGCTGTGTAGCTTAATTTATATCCTTTGAGTCATCTAGTTAGCAGTCTGCAGCTAGTGCACTGAGTTAAAGGCTCTGTATTGCCCAATGCTCTGAGGACTGACTCTGGCTTGGGAAAGCTTTGAGGAAACAATTTGTTTTTCTTCGCTTGTCTAGTTTGGCTGCTTCTGTGTGAATATATTTTTTCTCAGGTTCTTATCTTTGCTGGATTTTGTGAGTGATGAAGTGATAATGCCTGGCATCCCTGACGTCTTAGTTTCGCCTTAACATGTACAAAAACAACCAAGTCTGTGTGTCACATAGAGACAATGGTGGTAAAATGTTCTACTGAGAGAATTTAGATTGAAAGCCAAACTTTGTGGGTGAAGTTTCCTCTTGTTCAGCATTCTACTTGCTCCTGTTGCTCCTGTAATTCTCTGTAGTGCAGGTTTCATAAGAGTCCAGCTTTACAGAGACCAGCCTGGATGAGGGATCAGGGGCAGGTACTGGGGGTATCAGGGTGGATCAGGGGCAGGTACTGGGGTCATCAGGGTGGATCATAGTACTAATTAAGCACACTGTCAGTGCAGTACTAATGAACCCCCCCCCCCCACACACACACACACACACACACACTTTCAGTACTGGCATTCCACCCCCCCTCCCCCAATCCCAACACATATAGCCCTGTCTCTCTGTCTCTCTGAGTTATACAGTTATTATAATTAAAATTTGTGCAGTTTGTCTAAAGCACGCAGTGGCTCCGAGCTAAAGATGCTGAAACCGTGCTTGAGCTTTTAGCCTTCAGCCTTTAGCCTTTAGCCTTTAGCCTTCAGCCTTCAGCCTTTAGCCTTTAGCCTTTAGCCTTTTGTCTTTAGCCTTTAGCCTTTAGCCTTTAGCCTTTAGCCTTTAGCCTTTTGTCTTTAGCCTTTAGCCTGTAGTCTTTAGCCTTTAGCCTTTAGCCTTCAGCCTTTAGCCTTTAGCCTTTTGTCTTTAGCCTTTAGCCTGTAGTCTTTAGCCTTTAGCCTTTAGACTTTAGCCTTTAGCCTTTAGACTTTAGTCTTTAGTCTTTAGCCTTTAGTCTTTATTCTTTAGCCTTTAGCCTTTAGCCTTTAGTCTTGGACTTTAGCCTTTAGCCTTTAGCCTTTAGCCTTTAGTCTTTAGCCTTTAGCCTTTAGCACTTCACTCGGGCCCCTCAGTGCTGCACCCTGCCCCGGGCCCCTTGCCCCTGGCCCCTCTCAGTGCCTCGGGCCCCTGGCCCCTCAGTGCCCCCGGCCCCCGGCCCCTCAGGGCCCCGGCCCCCGGCCCCTCTCAGTGCCCCCGGCCCCCGGCCCCTCAGTGCCCCCGGCCCCCGGCCCCTCTCAGTGCCCCCGGCCCCTCAGTGCCTCGGGCCCCTGGCCCCTCAGTGCCCCCGGCCCCCGGCCCCTCTCAGTGCCCCCGGCCCCCGGCCCCTCAGGGCCCCGGCCCCCGGCCCCTCTCAGTGCCCCCGGCCCCTCAGGGCCCCGGCCCCCGGCCCCTCTCAGACTCACACACCGCTTCCCTCTGCACATCTGGTCAAGGCTCCGGCCTGTAATCACACACATCCTGTAATCTGCTTCAGGATTTAATTAAACAGCTGTCGGCTGCTGCAGTGTGTAGAACACGCTTTAAAATGAGCCCAGTGGCGGCTGCGCTCATTCTTCTACCAAACAGGAGCCTGGTCGATTCGGAGAGAAAATTCTTATAAAACCGGAGAGTTGTGACGCACGAGACAGTTGAGAGTGTGTTTGAGTAATACACCTGCGTGGCCACACACGCACTCCCCATCGAGACAAAGACAGACATCTGACATATGCTAATGCTGCTTTACCCACACAGGGCCCCTCAGGCCATGCAGACAGCCCCATACATAAAACATTGGCTTCCAGCTAAATAGCAATTATGGAACATCAGCTGGTAACTTGTTGTATTTCGATTTATTACAACTTAACCAGGTTTAGAGGCAACTGCTTCATTTCCATTGAATTACAACTAACACTGCCAAACGCCATTAATGTAATTAATGTAACACTGCCAACTGAAGGGGCAGGATGTAACGCTGCTCAGCACACGTCTTAAATGAGTATTTTAATACCTCACTGTGCTCCGGGGTGCTGCTGGGTGCGTTATCGTGATAAATTAGTATTTTAATACCTCACTGTCCTCCGGGGACAGCTGCTATGTGCGTTATCTCCTCTGAACATGGCTGTGCACTGTACCTGTTCCACCCTATGCTTACCAATGCAATGTTTCTTAAAGAGGACCAATGGCAAACTTTCAGTTACATCTTCTCTCTCTGTTACATAGATTAAGCCTATATTTTATGTTGAGCTCAGTGGTCCACTGTCTGGGACCTGCTGATTTATCAATCAATCAATCAATCCATTTTTATTTGTAGAGTGCTTTTAACAAAGGGCCTTTGTCACAAAGCAGCTTTACCGAGAAACCAGGCCCCAAGAGCATGCCTAGGGCAACAGAGGCAAGGAAAAACTCCCTGGCAACAGCAAGAAACCTTGAGCAGAACCTGACTCAGGAGGGGAACCCATCTGCCGCTGGTTGACATCGGTTTACAGAAAATTGTTTTAAACAGAAAACCAAATGAATAAAAGTACATAAATGTCTAATTAAATAGTCGAAGTAGAGATGAGGTAGAGGGATGGCAGGAGCACCAATGGGTGGCACTGTCAGGCAAGGGCACAGGCTTGGTGCTGCAGCTGAATCAGCAGTGGCAGGAGGGAGTTGTGCGGCTGGTCTTGGGCTGGAGCTCCGGGCAGGTGCCCAGAGCAGGGAGAATAGGAAGAGATCAGTGGCCATGTTGGTCAGGACCAGTACCTGGCGGCCATGTTGGTCAGGACCGGTGCCTGGTGGCCGTATTGGTCAGGACCAGTGCCTGGTGGCCGTATTGGTCAGGACCGGTGCCTGGTGGCCGTATTGGTCAGGACCGGTACCTGGTGGCCGTATTGGTCAGGACCGGTACCTGGTGGCCGTATTGGTCAGGACCGGTGCCTGGTGGCCGTATTGGTCAGGACCGGTGCCTGGTGGCTGTATTGGTCAGGGCAGGTGTTTGGGAAACATGGGCCAATGCCAACGTTTCATTGTTTCACTTTGTGTTCAGTAAGACAATAAACACAGCTTTAGATACCCTTACAACTTTGCTATGATAATCAGCAGTAGCACTTCATTTCACATGCCATTAATTACCCAGTGTTTGCAGAGTAAATACTAGCTACTTATCATTTTTAGGTAACCATTTTGATTTCAGAGGGAAGTACTATGAAACAGGCCATAAAATGTATTTTCACAGTACTTAACCAATTTGTTTCATGGTATTTACTGACTTTGGTTCATAGCACCACTGAACCTTCCTAATAATTATACAATTAGCTGTGTATTTGCCCAGTACAATATTGTATATTGTACATTTGCCTGTATAATAAAGGATTACCCACGTTGTAATTTATCTAATCTGCCAGCACCTGAGCAACAGGACCAGCTATAGCACTTTCCCTCCTGAAACGGGTATTTTGCCCTCTCATCTGTCACCACGACACACGTCAGACCGGCCTTTTTTTCCCATTGCTTTCACTGAAGACATATAGCGTGAGCAGTAACATGGAAAGCATATATTATTCCCATTCCCTCCACATCTCTGGATCAATGGCTCTGATGCTAACTCAGATTCTGAGCTCTACATTACAGCGATGAATCAAAATATGTGTGTGCTGTCAGGTCAAAGTGTAGCTGTCAAGTTAGATTATTTTACCTAATAAGTTACAATCTCTCTTCACAGATCATATTTTATTTTAATTCCCCTGGCTTGAGCAGCATTGTTTTACAGCAACATTAGCTGAATCAGTCCAGATTTAGCACAACCTAGTCCCATAGCTTGACACATTAGACTGTTAACCAGCCAGATAGTCCTTTTTTTTTTTTGCGAGTGTCCTTTTTGAATACTGATTGTGATTGTGGTCAGTTATGTCCTTTAAGAGATTGAGATGAGGTACGTTACCTGAGGAAGACAGCTGATAGGAGCTGTGTGCAGCGATGGGGAGGGGAACAGCTGGTGAACGTGTTACTTTACATTACTCGCATTCAGCTGTGAGTTTAAGGGGGGCGACCATAAGCACATTCCCGTAACCCGTAACCCATAACAAGCCCACCGAAGACAAGGTCATGCTTTACAATGAGCTTCAGGAACTGACATTGACTCATATAGTTGTTAACATGAGTAAATGATGTACAAATACATTCATTCAGCTTGGAAGTGTAACTTTTCATTGCATTTAACTACTAACTAATGTATTACTTACATTAATATTCATACATTAGTAAACCATAGGATAAACTTAGAATTAGTTAACCATTAACAAATAGATTAACAGTTTTTTTTCATTCGAGTATGAATTGGTATGAACTAATGTAGTTGTTAACATTAATTAATGATATACATTAAGAAAGATGTACAGATTAATTCCTTAATCATTTGCTTCAATTTAGTTAATGTCAATTCATGCAACATCTTTCACAATAAAAATCACAGGGGCTCAGTGTGAACACAGGCACAGAGATCACAGGGACTCAGTGTGAACACAGGCACAGAGAACACAGGGACTCAGTGTGAACACAGGCACAGAGAACACAGGGGCTCAGTGTGAACTCAGGCACAGAGATCACAGGGGCTCAGTGTGAACACAGGCACAGAGAACACAGGGACTCAGTGTGAACACAGGCACAGAGAACACAGGGGCTCAGTGTGAACACAGGCACAGAGAACACAGGGGCTCAGTGTGAACACAGGCACAGAGAACACAGGGGCTCAGTGTGAACACAGGCACAGAGAACACAGGGGCTCAGTGTGAACACAGACACAGAGAACACAGGGGCTCAGTGTGAACACAGGCACAGAGAACACAGGGGCTCAGTGTGAACACAGGCACAGAGAACACAGGGGCTCAGTGTGAACACAGGCACAGAGAACACAGGGACTCAGTGTGAACACAGGCACAGAGATCACAGGGGCTCAGTGTGAACACAGGCACAGAGAACACAGGGGCTCAGTGTGAACACAGGCACAGAGAACACAGGGGCTCAGTGTGAACACAGGCACAGAGAACACAGGGGCTCAGTGTGAACACAGGCACAGAGAACACAGGGGCTCAGTGTGAACACAGGCACAGAGAACACAGGGACTCAGTGTGAACACAGGCACAGAGATCACAGGGACTCAGTGTGAACACAGGCACAGAGAACACAGGGGCTCAGTGTGAACACAGGCACAGAGAACACAGGGACTCAGTGTGAACACAGGCACAGAGAACACAGGGGCTCAGTGTGAACACAGGCACAGAGAACACAGGGGCTCAGTGTGAACACAGGCACAGAGAACACAGGGACTCAGTGTGAACACAGGCACAGAGAACACAGGGGCTCAGTGTGAACACAGGCACAGAGAACACAGGGGCTCAGTGTGAACACAGGCACAGAGAACACAGGGGCTCAGTGTGAACACAGGCACAGAGATCACAGGGGCTCAGTGTGAACACAGGCACAGAGAACACAGGGGCTCAGTGTGAACACAGGCACAGAGAACACAGGGACTCAGTGTGAACACAGGCACAGAGATCACAGGGACTCAGTGTGAACACAGGCACAGAGAACACAGGGGCTCAGTGTGAACACAGGCACAGAGAACACAGGGACTCAGTGTGAACACAGGCACAGAGAACACAGGGGCTCAGTGTGAACACAGGCACAGAGAACACAGGGGCTCAGTGTGAACACAGGCACAGAGAACACAGGGACTCAGTGTGAACACAGGCACAGAGAACACAGGGGCTCAGTGTGAACACAGGCACAGAGAACACAGGGGCTCAGTGTGAACACAGGCACAGAGAACACAGGGGCTCAGTGTGAACACAGGCACAGAGATCACAGGGGCTCAGTGTGAACACAGGCACAGAGAACACAGGGGCTCAGTGTGAACACAGGCACAGAGAACACAGGGGCTCAGTGTGAACACAGGCACAGAGATCACAGAGAGCTAGTAAGGCATGATATAGCCTGCCACAGTTATCTTGTAATTATATTTCAGTAAGTATATTTAAATTATATGCTATTAGTATATTAAATTAGATGCTGATTGGTCAGTCTTATGAGGACAGGGCATTGGTAAGGCTAACAAGGATAGTGCTGATTGGCCAGTCTTCATATAGCATATATTTCACTCTTAAATGAGGCATTAATACTCCCACAAACATTCAGGATGTCACATCTGGCCAGATACATATTTTTCACTTATTGTGTAATTCTCTCAATTTCAACCATTTGTACAGCGAAAGGAATTAATCACAGACATTAAGAGTAATTAATCAGAGCTAATTCCATACAGGGGGCGACACACAGCTACTCTAATGGAGTCATTAGTCCAGTATTTCTCTCCTAAATTCAATTTAACTGTTTCACATAAGGAGGTGTTACTGCTAATTACCCGCAAAATTCTCACAAGCTATCCTACAGAGGTCACGTGGGGGCCTGTAGTTCCACTATAAATCTATAAAACAATTATGAAATTGTACAGAAAATAAATATAAGGATAGGATTTGGCAATATCATTACATAACAAAATATTTTACACAAATTAATACTTTCCATGAGCTGGAAGATCTCCTGGCTATTTGCATAGTCTTATACAAAGGTATGCAAAAATCTGGGCAGCCCTGGTGAAAAAGCCTTTTACAATTAATATCTAAGTGAACAGAAGTGAATGGTACAAAGCCTCTAAATGGTACAAAGTTAAACATATTTTACAGTTTCAAAATCCATCCATCCATCCATTATCTGAACCCGCTTATCCTGATCAGGGTCACTGGAGCCTATCCCAGCATACATTGGGCGAAAGGCAGGAATACACCCTGGACAGATCGCCAGTCCATCGCAGGGCACACACACCATTCACTCACACACTCATGCCTACGGGCAATTTAGACTCTCCAATCGGCCTAACCTGCATGTCTTTGGACTGTGGGAGGAAACCGGAGTACCCGGAGGAAACCCACGCAGACACAGGGAGAACATGCAAACTCCACACAGAGAGGCCCTGGCCAACGGGGATTCGAACCCAAGACCTCCTTGCTGTGAGGCGGCAGTGCTACCCACTGCACCATCCGTGCCGCCCAGTTTCAAAATAGTTAAAAAAATAAAGGCCCTGTGCAAAAGTTTGGGAACCCTGTCAGTTCGTACTTTGTGACTCCTTGTTTGTCAACTATAACAGCTTGTAAACGCTTCCTGTAGCCAGCTAAGAGTCTTTCAATTCTCGCTTTTGGAATTTTCCCCCATTCTTCTTGGCAGAACACCTGAAGCTCAGGAATATTCTTTGGCCTCCTTGCATGTACGGCACGTTTGAGATCTCTCCACAGATTTTCAATAATATTCAAGTCTGGGGACTGTGGTGAATACAAAGCCTTCATCTGTCTTTTGTGGAGGTACTTCATGGTTGATTTCAATATTTAAGGATTAGAAATACATTATAAACAAGGGACATAGTGTATTTCCATCTTTATTTGAGAATTATAACAGAAAGAAGTGTCTGGGAAGGACACCTTCAGATCTCCGCAAATGGGTGATATAATGGCGTGTGAGTGCACTGACCTTGTAAACATGCTGCAGATGCTTTAATTGTGCAATAAGTGCACGGGAACAGATGCATTAGCTGGAGCATGATGGTGATTGTATGTGGGTATGGATTCAGGGCACAGGGATTGGATAAAGAGTTCCACCTGAGCTAATTACTGAGCTACCTCTAGTGCTGGTGTGGGGCTGCCTGCTACCTGGCTCACAATTTGAAATATTAATTAACATTTTTATGTGCTCTCTGTTTTTATGACTTGGTGCATCAACAAGGACAATCACAGACATCAGCATAATGTATATACATATACATATACATTATTAGCATACTGTATTTTCTCTATGTGATGAAGGGCTGGGGGAGTGTTTTGAGTCTTAGGTTGTCATGGAATTAATAGTGCTTAGGTAGAGGTGCACATTTATCAGACTGGCCCGAGAGCCTGCCTCTGATTGGCAGTGAGAGCTGAGCTAGCCCCCGTGTTAGCCCCTGTGTTAGCCTCTGTGTTAGCCTCCACCTTAGCCCCCGCGTTAGCCCCCGTGTTAGCCCCTGTGTTAGCCCCCGCGTTAGCCCCCGTGTTAGCCCCTGTGTTAGCCCCTGTGTTAGCCCCTGTGTTAGCCCTCACCTTAGCCCCCGCGTTAGCCCCCGTGTTAGCCCCTGTGTTAGCCCCTGTGTTAGCCCCCGCGTTAGCCCCTGTGTTAGCCCCTGTGTTAGCCCCCGCGTTAGCCCCTGTGTTAGCCCCTGTGTTAGCCCCTGTGTTAGCCTCTGTGTTAGCCCCTGTGTTAGCCCCTGTGTTAGCCCCTGTGTTAGCCTCTGCGTTAGCCCCTGTGTTAGCCCTCACCTTAGCCCCCGCGTTAGCCCCTGTGTTAGCCTCTGCGTTAGCCCCTGTGTTAGCCTCTGCATAGCCCCCGCTTTAGCCCTCACCTTAGCCTCCACCTTAGCCCCGCCCTAGCACCCACCCTAGCACCCGCCTTAGCCCCTGCGTTAGCCCCTGCATTAGCCTCTGCATTAGCCCCTGTGTTAGCCCCTACATTAGCCATCGCCTTAGCCCCGCATTAGCACCTGCCTTAGCCTCCGCCTTAGCCCCTGCATTAGCCCCCACCTTAGCCCCTGCGTTAGCCCCCGCGTTAGCCCCTACGTTAGCCCCTGCATTAGCCCCCACGTTAGCCCCTGTGTTAGCCCCTGCGTTAGCCTCCGCCTTAGCCCCTGCGTTAGCCTCCGCCTTAGCCCCTGCGTTAGCCCCCGCGTTAGCCCCCACGTTAGCCCCTGTGTTAGCCCCTGCGTTAGCCCCTGCATTAGCCCCTGTGTTAGCCCCTGCGTTACCCCCCGCATTAGCCCCTTCCTGTGAAAGAAAAGCATTCTACAGGGCCTGTCATACCCCTTTATGAATTGCGCATGAACCCTTTTTAAACACCTACTAATAGTACAACTATCCAACTGTCCAACGCATGTCAAATAATTTTACATGATTTTACTGATTTTACAGTGGGAGACGGTTCCTAGAAATATGTGCTTAACACAAACAGGCTTCATCATGGCAGAACCTGTGATGATTTGAGTGATAAAGCACTAAGGACAACAGAACTGACAGCAGCGCTCTGTGGCGCTCTGTTGTGCTCTGTGGGGCTCTGTGGTGCTCTGTGGAGCTCTGTGGTGCTCTGTGGAGCTCTGTGGGGCTCTGTGGGGCTCTGTGGGGCTCTGTGGGGCTCTGTGGTGCTCTGTGGAGCTCTGTGGAGCTCTGTGGTGCTCTGTGGTGCTCTGTGGGGCTCTGTGGGGCTCTGTGGGGCTCTGTGGCGCTCTGTGGAGCTCTGTGGGGCTCTGTGGTGCTCTGTGCTCTGTGGGGCTCTGTGGTGCTCTGTGCTCTGTGGGGCTCTGTGGTGCTCTGTGCTCTGTGGGGCTCTGTGGCGCTCTGTGCTCTGTGGGGCTCTGTGGTGCTCTGTGCTCTGTGGGGCTCTGTGGCGCTCTGTGCTCTGTGGTGCTCTGTGGTGCTATGTGGTTCTCTGTGGTGCTCTGTGGCGCTCTGTGGCGCTCTGTGCTCTGTGGTGCTCTGTGCTCTGTGGGGCTCTGTGGCGCTCTGTGGTGCTCTGTGGCGCTCTGTGCTCTGTGGGGCTCTGTGGGGCTCTGTGGGGCTCTGTGGCACTCTGTGGGGCTCTGTGGGGCTCTGTGGCGCTCTGTGGCGCTCTGTGGTGCTCTGTGGGGCTCTGTGGCGCTCTGTGGAGCTCTGTGGTGCTCTGTGGCGCTCTGTGGTGCTCTGTGGGGCTCTGTGGCGCTCTGTGGAGCTCTGTGGCGCTCTGTGGTGCTCTGTGGGGCTCTGTGGTGCTCTGTGCTCTGTGGTGCTCTGTGGCGCTCTGTGGTGCTCTGTGGCGCTCTGTGCTCTGTGGGGCTCTGTGGTGCTCTGTGGGGCTCTGTGGGGCTCTGTGGGGCTCTGTGGGGCTCTGTGGCGCTCTGTGGCGCTCTGTGGTGCTCTGTGGGGCTCTGTGGTGCTCTGTGGAGCTCTGTGGTGCTCTGTGGTGCTCTGTGGGACTCTGTGGGGCTCTGTGGGGCTCTGTGGCGCTCTGTGGAGCTCTGTGGTGCTCTGTGGGACTCTGTGGGGCTCTGTGGGGCTCTGTGGCGCTCTGTGCTCTGTGGTGCTCTGTGGGGCTCTGTGGGGCTCTGTGGTGCTCTGTGCTCTGTGGGGCTCTGTGGCGCTCTGTGCTCTGTGGTGCTCTGTGCTCTGTGGGGCTCTGTGGTGCTCTGTGCTCTGTGGGGCTCTGTGGCGCTCTGTGCTCTGTGGGGCTCTGTGGTTCTCTGTGGTGCTCTGTGGCGCTCTGTGCTCTGTGGGGCTCTGTGGGGCTCTGTGGGGCTCTGTGGCGCTCTGTGCTCTGTGGTGCTCTGTGGTGCTCTGTGGTGCTCTGTGGCGCTCTGTGGCGCTCTGTGGAGCTCTGTGGGGCTCTGTGGTGCTCTGTGCTCTGTGGGGCTCTGTGGCGCTCTGTGCTCTGTGGTGCTCTGTGGTGCTCTGTGGTGCTCTGTGGCGCTCTGTGCTCTGTGGTGCTCTGTGGCGCTCTGTGCTCTGTGGTGCTCTGTGGTGCTCTGTGGGGCTCTGTGGCACTCTGTGCTCTGTGGTGCTCTGTGGTGCTCTGTGGTGCTCTGTGGCGCTCTGTGCTCTGTGGGGCTCTGTGGCACTCTGTGGGGCTCTGTGGTGCTCTGTGGTGCTCTGTGGCGCTCTGTGCTCTGTGGTGCTCTGTGGCGCTCTGTGGGGCTCTGTGGCACTCTGTGGGGCTCTGTGGTGCTCTGTGGTGCTCTGTGGGGCTCTGTGGTGCTCTGTGGGGCTCTGTGGTGCTCTGTGGGGCTCTGTGGTGCTCTGTGGGGCTCTGTGGTGCTCTGTGCTCTGTGGAGCTCTGTGGGGCTCTGTGGTGCTCTGTGGGGCTCTGTGGGGCTCTGTGGCGCTCTGTGGTGCTCTGTGGTGCTCTGTGGTGCTCTGTGGGGCTCTGTGGTGCTCTGTGGTGCTCTGTGGTGCTCTGCTCGTCACGTGAGTCCCCCTGAGATGTCATATCTGGGAACCTTCATAAATAAAGATGAACCCTTTTAATGTGCATTTTACTCTCTCTCCAAGACTGAGCCAAATTCTGATGTGTTGTTCCGAAGGCGGAGGAAGAGCCTTTTCACATGATGAATATACTGAGGCAGGTTATCAATAGTGTAATGTGTCATAGTCTGTTCACTTTTTATAACATTATTATTTTGTTTATTTACAATTTACCCATTTGGCAGACTCTCTCAGCCAAAGTGACTTACAGAGGTACAGTGTGCTGCCTAGTCTCACTCCATTAAGCTTAATTTATTCGCCTATATATGGCAAATATAATTGCCTCAGCATTTAACTTAAAATAACTTCATTTTGTCGTATTCATAGATATTCAAAAACTTTTTCTTGTTCAGCAGTTACAGTTTTTCCAAGCATTTTGTATTATATTTACCCGAGTGTGTTATTTCATACCTGTTTTTTGATGGGCTGAGGTAGGTGGTTAAACAATTTGTAATAATTTTGATGCTTCTTATGAAATAATTTGTTTGTGCCGAGTGTTTGCTAAAGAAGTCAGGGACTATAGTACATATTTTAAGTAATGTATGCACCAGTATATCCAGGTAATGTAACTGTACTTTATATGAGTGAGTTTAACAGGTTTCATCTCCCTGCCGATCTGTCCCATGTGATCGCTGCCCTGGTCTCTGTGACCAGGGCACTGTGAACAGTCACTGTCCAATGAAAAGCTTGCATGGGGCCATGCTACAGGGGGAACAGTTCTGAGGAAGAATATAAATCCTTTGGCAGTTTGACCCTGAAATACTAATCAGGACTCAAATAACAGAAATAACTGGCACCCAACAGACAGGAGCTCTTGTTTCACTACAATCTCCCCCAATAAGGCCAACACTCATTCCAGCACTGGATCCTCACAGTGGTGACACTAACCCACACCCCAGCACACCAGGACCCCAGGACCCCAGAACCCAGGACCCAGGACCCAGGACCCCAGGACCCCAGAACCCAGCACCCAGGACCCCAGGACCCCAGAACCCCAGGACCTCAGGACCCCAACACATCAGGACCCAGGACCCCAGCACACCAGGACCCCAGAACCCAGGACCCAGCACACCAGGACCCCAGAACCCAGGACCCAGGACCCAGGACCCCAGGACCCAGGACCCAGGACTCCGGACCCCAACACACCAGGACCCAGGACCCCAGAACCCCAGGACCCCAACACACCAGGACCCAGGACCCCAGAACCCAGGACCCCAACACACCAGGACCCAGGACCCCAACACACCAGGACCCAGGACCCCAACACACCAGGACCCAACACACCAGGACCCAGGACCCCAACACACCAGGACCCAGGACCCCAGAACCCCAGGACCAAGGACCCCAACACACCAGGACCCAGGACCCCAGAACCCAGGACCCAGGACCCCAGAACCCCAGGACCCAGGACCCAGGACTCCGGACCCCAACACACCAGGACCCAGGACCCCAGAACCCCAGGACCCAGGACCCAGGACCCCAGGACCCAGGACCCAGGACCCAGGACCCCAGGACCCAGGACCCAGGACCCAGGACCCCAACACACCATTACCCAGGAACGCAGGACCCAGGACCCCAACACACCAGGACCCAGGACCCCAGGACCCAGGACCCAGGACCCAGGACCCCAACACACCATTACCCAGGAACGCAGGACCCAGGACCCAGGACCCAGGACCCCAACACACCAGGACCCAGGAACGCAGGACCCAGGACCCCAACACACCAGGACCCAGGACCCCAGGACCCAGGACCCAGGACCCAGGACCCCAACACACCAGGACCCAGGAACGCAGGACCCAGGACCCCAACACACCAGGACCCAGGACCCCAGGACCCAGGACCCAGGACCCAGGACCCCAACACACCAGGACCCAGGAACGCAGGACCCAGGACACCAGCTCAGTGTGCTGCTCCTGCTCTGGCTGTTTACGCGTTAGAAACTGGGTGATGGTGAGGTTCTGCCCTGGGAGAGGATCCTGGCAGGGCCAGCTGTGGCTTTCTGGGCACGTACTGCAGGTCCTCCAGCAGGGGTTCGGTCTGCTGGCTTCACCGCTGACTCTATGGCCCCCTAGCGCCCCCTGCAGGCGGACCCGTGGAGCTGCGCTGGAAGTGTCCTCCTCCTCACACGGGCTGCGGTGTGAGTGTGGTGACTGACGTTGCTCCAGCGCTGTGTACATGCTTATCTGCGCTCTGTCAATCCATAGCAGAGGTGGAGGCGGTGAGACCTCCAGTCCTCGCCATTAGCTGTAGGGATAATTGGCTAAATCATCAGTAATGTGCTACGCTAGCCTGTCCCCCGGCCCATTCAGTCTGGATTCGGCCTAAAACAGCTGTGTATTAGCACCAGGAGTAAATATCATAAATAACAGGCTTCCTGACCTTCCCCTCTCCGCAGAGATCCGCACGCGGGATTCCTACGCACGCTTTATTGGATTATCGCCACTATTTTTAGATTAGGCCCCGAGCAGACGGAGTTTGGAAACAACATTGAAAAGTATTGGCAAGTCACCTTGCATCTGATAAAGCTGCTTACAGTGGATGGAGAGAGCGGAGATGGGGGGTTATTAGATTGCAGTGTTCTGTCAGCCGAATCCTTGTCTGAACACTACACATCCTCTAATCAAAGTCACACATTTCTGACAGGTTTTCAAAGTACAAATCTCAGAGAAATTGCTTGTAGCAGAAGTGGTATTTTTGGTAAGGTAGAAGCATATATTTCTGCAGGTTTATACCCTGATCTGGAGAGGGTATTAATCACAATCCTGAAGGTCATAATTCAGTATATCTCAATCAAATTCAATTTCATTCATATATTTCATTTCATTTGACTGACCCCCCACTGCCCCCCCCCTATAGCCCACTGCCCCCCCACTGCCCCCCCCTACAGCCCACTGCCCCCCCCACTGCCCCCCCCTACAGCCCACCTCTCCCCCACTGCCCCCCCTACAGCCCACCTCTCCCCCACTGCCCCCCCCTACAGCCCACTGCCCCCCCCTACAGCCCACTGCCCCCCCCACAGCCCCCCCCACTGCCCCCCCCTACAGCCCACTGCCCCCCCACAGCCCCCCCCACTGCCCCCCCCTACAGCCCACTGCCCCCTCACTGCCCCCCCCTACAGCCCACTGCACCCCCACTGCCCCCCCCCCCCCCACAGCCCACCGCTCACCCCCCGCCCCCCCTTACAGCCCACCCTAATGATAGTGTGGTTTAGGGGCCCCTAATGATAGTGTGGTGTAGGGGCCCCTAATGATCCCTAATGATAGTGTGGTGTAGGGGCCCCTAATGATAGTGTGGTGTAGGGGCCCCTAATGATAGTGTGGTGTAGGAGCCCCTAATGACAGTGTGGTGTAGGGGCCCCTAATGATAGTGTGGTGTAGGGGCCCCTAATGATAGTGTGGTGTAGGGGCCCCTAATGATAGTGTGGTGTAGGGGCCCCTAATGATAGTGTGGTTTAGGCTGTGTATGTACTATGTATGCATGTGCTATGCATGTACTACACATGTACCACATATACACCCATAAATCTGTCTCCTCATATATGTGGACCCCTGTTGTCATGTAAATGAGATGGATGGGGAGTGTAATTATATCATGTCTCATAAATATTTTACAGCCTTAGTTTATTCATGTTTCTTAGTGCATTCTGAATCCAGGTTGTGTTTTTGGACAGTGGTGTGTTCTGTCTGGAGTGTGGGTGGGGGTGTCGTTGAATGCCTGTCAGTGTATGTATACCACATTTAACCCTGGACCTCACTTTCATTATTCATTACAATTTATGGTTTTTCAGCACAAATGTCCCTTCATGGACCAGCATGAATAAAAATAAACGTGTATACACGGTGCCCAGCCTGATGTTCATTTCACCGGCGGGCGCTGGAAATGGAAAGCGTGCTAAATATGACTCTCCTACGAGGCTTATCTGGGCATGAGGGATTAGACATGCACCCCGGGGTGTTTACACACCGGCACACCAAGGTGTTCCGTTCAGCTGCAGATAGACAGAGAGAGGGGGAGGGGAAAGGGAAAGGGAGAGGGGGGGAGAGAGAGAGGGAGGGAGAGGGGGAGAGAGAGAGAGAGGGGGGAGAGAGAGGGAGGGGGGGGAGGGAGAGAGGGAGAGAGAGAGAGAGAGAGAGAGAGAGAGAGAGAGAGGGAGAGGGAGAGGGGGAGAGAGAGAGAGAGAGAGAGAGAGAGAGAGGGGAGAGAGAGAGAGAGAGAGAGAGGGGGGAGAGAGAGGGAGGGGGGAGGGAGAGACAGGGCTATACACTAGAGTGATATCGCTCTGGTAAAGCTGTTCAGTGTTGGAATGATGTAGCTATGGTGCCCCAGGAATAATAATTATGGACTGTGTGTACCAAGCAATCAAAACAATCATTACTGAGACTTTTATTTGGTGAACTGATCACTTTTCAATTCAGCTAATTTTTATTTAATCTTTATTTAACCAGGAATATGTCACTGAGATTGAAATATCTTTTGCAATGCAGACCTGAATCTGAATATGTAATTCTCATCAAATGTTAGTTGAATTCCCAGGGAGCAAAAGCACCAGGATGCATTCCAAACCTGTCTGAGAATTCAAACTGAATCTGGCAAATGTATTATGTAGTGTATATAATATACACTAAATCACTGATTCATATAATAAATATGAATCTGAACTCACAGGGAAATAAACCCAATACATATTGTAACAGGTTTTGATCATATTTGTGTGATATATTTATGTGGGAGTCTCATATTTTAATCATTTTGAAGTACAAAAATGTAATTTTAAGTATTGTATTTTTTAGTTGCTTTGGGGTTTCTCATGACATCGAGCACTTTATTAGGTGTTTATTCAACTTTTTAGACTTGTACTGCTGTAGCCTATCCACGTAGAGTTATGATGTGTTGTGTGTTCAGAGATGCTCTTCTGCAGACCACTGTTGTAATGTGTGGTTGTTTGCATTACTGTTACCTTCCTGTTAGCTTTGACCAGTCTGGCCCTTCTCCTCTGACGTTTCTCATTAACAAGGCCTTTCTGTCTGCAGAACTGCTACTCACTGGATGTTTTTTTGCAACATTCTTCTCAAACTCTAGAGACTAGCGTGCGTGAAAATCCCAGGAGATCAACAGTTTCTGAGATACTCAAACCACCCTGTCTGCCACCAACAATGATTCCACAGTCAAAGTCACTCAGATCACATTTTACATAAAGTGCTCGGTGAGTGTATATGCCCTGTGTTCAGTGTATGAGCCCTGTGTTGAGTGTATGAGCCCTGTGTTGAGTGTATGAGCCCTGTGTTGAGTGTATGAGCCCTGTGTTGAGTGTATGAGCCCTGTGTTCAGTGTATGAGCCCTGTGTTGAGTGTATGAGCCCTGTGTTGAGTGTATGAGCCCTGTGTTGAGTGTATGAGCCCTGTGTTCAGTGTATGAGCCCTGTGTTCAGTGTATATGCCCTGTGTTCAGCATATGAGCCCTGTGTTGAGTGTATGAGCCCTCCAGAGTACTTCCCCCAGAGATGAACTGAGAAAATTGAGCAGTGTATTTTAGAAAATGTTTGTATGTGGAAATATGGTCATTCAATGAAGCCTGTGAATTAATATTAATATTAATCACTCACAAATATACAGATGATGATGATTTATTGAATTGATGTGTTTTAGCCTCAGATGATTATCTGCTTCCACACTCTACTGTTGTCACTTTTTGTTCTTGAAGTCTCGACTTCCACTGTTCCCCTTAAAATAAATGTTTTGTAATAAATATTATTGCTACTTTTAAAATGTGATTCCCTTGTGATTATAGTGAAGTAAAGTCCTGCCAGTGTGTGTGTCTGCTAATTACTGTTAGAGCCCTGCATTTCTGCAGTATGTCCACTGAGTTAGCCTCGGTTAGCCTTAGCGCTTTTCTGTGGTGTGTTAACTGTTGGTAATTGTAGATGGTTAGCCTTAGCGTTTTTCTGTGGTGTGTCCACTGTTGGTAATTGTAGACGGTTAGCCTTAGCGCTTTTCTGTGGTGTGTTCACTGAGTTGGTCATTGTAGATGGTTAGCCTTAGTGCTTTTCTGTGGTGTGTTCACTGAGTTGGTAATTGTACGCGGTTAGCCTTAGCGCTTTTCTGTGGTGTGTTCACCGAGTTGGTAATTGTACGCGGTTAGCCTTAGTGCTTTGGTAGTTAAATGCACAGCTGCTGAACCCATGTAATTTGGCTGGATAAACGGAGCCTATGAGGCAGGCACAGGAGGGTCAGATGCAGGCTAATTGCATCGTTGCAAACCCAGCAGATAAAGTTAGATAGAGGAAGCTTCCCCCTGCGGTAATGTTAGCACTGTCACTTTAAGTCCATTAACTCTGTCTCCATCAGGAGAGGAGTAGAGAGGCCACACAAACCTGCTTATATATAACTAATGGTTTGCATCTTGCAGTGTTGCCTCTGTAGTTTGTTTGTGAAGTCTTCTGCAGACACTAGTCACTGACACATCCATGCCTGGTTCTTGAAGAGTTTCTGATCTGGCAGACAGGTGTTTGGTGGTCTTCATCACGGTGGTCTTCATCACGGTGGTCTTCATCACGGTGAAAATGTTTGCTGCAGAGGTCTTCCTGGACTTACAGGCTCTTTGTGCTGTAATTTCTACATGCCAAATATGTACAGAAATACACTGTCATAAAAACAGAGATTGTGCACTGTAATCACATGTGAATTGTTTGATTACAAATCTAAAATTTTGGAGGACAGAGGAAAATCAAGAAAAACGTATTTGTCCCAAACACTATGCAGCTCACTGTTTGTGTGTGTTTGTCAGTATGTAATTGTGTGTGCATATGTGAGTGTGTGTGTGTGTGTGTCTGTGTGTGTGTGCATGTGCGTGTGTGTGTTTGTGAGTGTGTGTGTGTGTGTGTCTGTGAGTGTGTGTGTTTGTAAGTGAGTGTGTGTGTGTAGTGTATGTGTGTGCCTATGTGTGTGTCTGTGAGTTTGTGTGAGTGTGTGTGTGTTTGTGAGTGTGTGTGTGTGTGTGTGTGTGTGTGTCTATGAGCGTGCGTGAGTGTGTGTCTGTGAGTGTGCGTGTGCAGGTTTGTGAGTGTGTGTGTGTGTGCGTGAGTGAGTGAGTGAGTGAGTGAGTGAGTGAGTGAGTGAGTGAGTGAGTGAGTGAGTGAGTGAGTGAGTGAGTGAGTGAGTGAGTGAGTGAGTGAGTGAGTGAGTGAGTGTGTGTGTGTGTGTGTGTGTGTAAGTGTGTAAGTGTGTATGTGTGTTTGTGAGTGAGTGTGTGTGTAGTGTGTGAGAGTGTGTGTCACTCAGTAGGACTTGATTAGTGAAAGACATATGGATCAGCTCCTCAGTCTGTCAGCAGCTGGGAGGAGCGTCTTAAGAACATTTGTATTTCAGAAACACTGTTCGCACACTGTGTTTCCATTCTGCCTGCGTTTGACTGAGAGAACAACAAATTAGAAGCCACGACAAATTCAGACCCTGAGGAACAAATCCGTTAATATTCTAACAAACTTTCAGGAAGTCGTGGATAGACCTTAAAAACAAACTTTGGGTTTTGATCAGTCTGCTCAACCATTTAAGCATTTGCATTACATTTCCTCCCAAACCCACAGAACCAGCCGCACCCACAGGCAGTTTGGATGAAACGGCTCCATGACAAATAAGAATGAACAGCAGAGTATTGCCAAAAGATCTGATTTATTAATAAGTGTTTTGTTTCAGTTTAGAACTTTCAAAGACAATGAGAAACATTGATTTCCATCAGGGATGAAGCCGGCTCATATGCGGGTTGATTCAGTTTGAAATTCCCATCAATATTCATGTTTCTTCTGCATAAATTACCAGCAGGAGAGATGACTGCTGGTAAGAAAAATCTAAATGAAAATGTTCTGGTCTGATTTGCCGTGCTGGGATACGTAATCATGGCAGAACACTCCAGGGAAGATCAGGGGGAGGTTAGGAAAATTGGATTGGTACGTTCCCAGAAACCTGAGTCATGTTTTTGCCTTGAAATCAGTCTCTTCTTGTGGGTGATTGGCAGGAGGTTCTACAGGGCTATCTGTGCCTCTGTGGGGCTCTATGACTGCCCTGAACATGCACACACACCCAACCCCCCCCCCCCCCCCCACACACGGCCGTGCATACCAGAGATGGGGACTCAAGTCAGTGACTCGTACTCCAGTCGCACTTAAGTCGCACATACACGGACTCCAGACTCGACTTGGACTCGTCAGTAAGGACTCGGGAACAATAAGAGTTGTGAAAATGAGGAAGTGATTAATGTCACAGCCAATGATTATTTTTCAGGAATTCATTTGAAAGATATTCCTTCATTAGAACACACCCAACACTGTTTTACGCGTCACACCGTGGGCTTTTTTGTAACAACCAAAGCAACACCCTACAGCATAGCTCGCTAAGATTACAGTTCTGCAAATTGTGGCCTGGCCTTTGAGTTTAAATAATTCAGGCTCACCGAGCCAAACAAAATGATTGCAGCTAGCAAAATGTGGATAATTAAAATAAAAGTTGCGGGAGCAACCACGTAAAATTTCAACAAACATTTGAAAACTCATAACGAAAGGTAAGTGAGTTTACCGGCACCGGACCTGATCCCACCGCTGCTCACTGTTGCGCTAACATACCTCGCGCTTCAGACTCAGTATAGCTAATGTTCGTGTCACCGTTTAATCAGCATAACAGAAGCGCATATTTTCTTATTTTGTTGACTGCCAAGTTGTAGCAATCTTGGCTTGCATTTAAAATGGTTGATCTTGAAAAGGTATGCAAGCTAGAGAACCACGAGCATAAGGACAGGAACGATTAAATAAACTTCTTCAGGTTGGCTTGAAAAGCCCCATACATTTTCATTGTCAACGTAGTTTACGCAAGCAGCTGCATTTTCTGTAAAACGGCCATGTAATGGGGTTTTGTATGATCTTTAAGATCGATATGCAAGCAGGACAGCGGGTGATTTTGAATGTCTTGTTAGCTGACGCTATGTACTAGTTGCATGGACATTGTTTGGTGTTCCAGTTTCATGAACTGTATTTTCGAGAGAGCTTGTTTGTAATTGACGTTAACATTAAAAAGCTACCGTAGAACCCAAGTTTGGCATGTACTCGAGTTGCATGCAGTTTTGAAATGATTTTTGATATGGATTTTACTATGCAATGGTGCAATGGCATTCCGTAGGATTCGAGGACAGCATAATATAGATGTAGTCTCAAGATCACAGCTCCCGATTTATTCCATCTAGCTTCATTCGTTTTTTTAAATTTTTTATGATTAAAGTGAACAGTTATCTTTCTTTTAAAAAGAAAAAGTGCGAGTGTATTAATAAACCAATACTGCAACGTGATTCAAATTTCAACACTTTGTAACTTTGTTTACAAATAAAATTAGAATTAGTTGCAGATGCATATTAAGCCTAGTCCTAGACTAAATTTAATTGGAGATTATCCATACAAAGCTGCATTTAGTCCAGGATTAACTGGTCCCTATTTTGTTATTGACCACCATCTTTACATTACATTACATTATTGGCATTTGGCAGACACTCTTATCCAGAGCGACGTACAACAAAGTGCATACCCATAACCAGGGATAAGTTCGCTGAAAGACCCTAGAGGGAAGTACAATCTTATATTACAGCCCATGGTAATGCTTACATTATGAGTCACATGAGTCACACAGAGTTCTTAAAAAATAGAATGGTTATTTATTTTATATTATTTATTGACATATCGATTACCTACCACACCAGACCTGAGGTTTTGGCAAGCCTTTCTTCGGCCATTTTGAGAAAGGCTTTGTCAAAACGTTGGCTCAGTCATGGTAGTTCAATGATAAATGAATAAATAAATAAAATAACCACTATCTTTTTGTGTGCCCCTGATAATCCTGCTTTTTCAGTTGTCACACACTTGATGTCATATACAAAAAATATGTCTTTGACACTTCTGGTTTCTACATCTTCAATTAGCATAGGAATCGGGATGAATTTCTATAGCCATACTGTCGATTATGCTGCACCATTCTGGAGATGTAAGACTTGACTTGGACTCTAGCTCAGAAACTTGAGACTTGACTTGGACTTGCATTTGATGACTTTTGAACATCTCTGGTGCATACACACACACACAGACACACTCACACTGACACACTCACACACGCTCACACAGACACACAGACACACAAACACACACACTCACACTAACACACTCACACTGACACACTCACACACACTCACACAGACAAACAAACTCAAATACACACACACCCATGCTCACATATACACTCTCACACGCACACACACACACACACACACACACACACACACGCATGCACACACTTTCACACACATGCACGCATGCGCAAACACACACAAACACACACACGCACACTCTCTCACACACACAGACACACATACTCACACTGACACACTCACACACACTCACACACACACACACACACACACTCTCTCACACACACAGACACACACACTCACACTGACACACGCACACACACACACACACACACACTCTCTCACACACACAAACACACACACTCACACTGACACACTCACACACACTCACACACACACACACACACACACACACACTCTCTCACACACACAGACACACACACTCACACTGACACACTCACACACACTCACACACACACACACACTCTCTCACACACACAAACACACACACACTCTCACACACACAGACACACACACTCACACTGACACACTCACACACACACACACACACTCTCTCACACACACAAACACACACACTCACACTGACACACTCACACACACTCACACACACACACACACACACACACTCTCTCACACACACAAACACACACACTCACACTGACACACTCACACACACTCACACACACACACACACACACACACTCTCTCACACACACAAACACACACACTCACACTGACACACTCACACACACACACTCAATAAAATAAGCCTTATTCTTATGGTGTGCCAAAGCATTTCTGTGCTGCCACTGTGCAGCTGCTGGAAAGAGTCTTTGAAACACGGGAAATTTCTCCATATTTTTTATAGTCCAGTGCCGGAGTGTTGTGGTGACTGACCATGTGCAGAGGAGGTTACAGGTCACAGAGACTGGAGGGCATTTATACTTTTTGTGAAGGACAACGACCATTTCAGATTTCAGTCCAGCGACACTGTCGCTGTGCTACAACCTGGCCTTTATACTAATTCAGTTGTATTAAAATAATCATTTGTAATCAATAATGCAGCAATATTCCTCAACTAAACTTCCACCCACTAAAAATAATAACACAAGAAATGTATGTCGTTCATAATTTATTATGACACTGAAGTTGGATGAAATACTGCGGATAAGCAGGATGAAATAAGATACAAATCATTTCATGATCAAAACACATTTTTTCCGCACAGTGGAGAAAGACTGTGGCCCAATGCAGAGGACCAGGTTAACTTGCCCTGATGCACAGACAGTATTCATGAACGAATACCTGTTCTACAGTATGTGTGTGTTTTTAATTTAGTATATTTTGTGTCTCTATTTTGTGTTAGCATTTTGGACTACTGCATATGCGAATATATGGCAACAATAAAGGAATAATTGAGGAATATTGAGGAATATTGCTGCATTATTGATTACAGCTTTACAATGACTTTGACACTAATTTCAGAACCACAATTTTCTAAACTATAAATACTTTTTAAAATTGCTTGGATACAATATACATAAACCAAAAATAATTTGTTTCCTAAACCAAATCACTTGTTCACAATG
>NC_083770.1:51164074-51169074 GCF_963514075.1 Conger conger | reverse complement strand
CAGGAAATTGTGACAATTTGGAGCTTGCACTGCAAATTGCATTCCACTCTTTTTAATTTACCCAGGGGATTGGAACCTGCAGACTCGGGGGATTGGGGCACACTGATATGTGCTGGGTGCTGGCGATGCAGGCACACTGGGAACAGTGCTAAGGATGGCAAAGCCATCCACAGGAAAGTGGGAATGAGCGGGATTGCTAAAGTGGGAAGTGCAGGCTTTTGAACAGGAGGTGGAACACAGTAAACACACAGTGTTTGCATGGTGGGGATTCATTACCACTAAAGGAAGAAAAATCTGTTTGATTCCTCAATGCAAATGCAAATGCACATCCCCAAACATGCAGTGCATCCAGTGAAGCCATCAGATGCTGCCATTGTGAAAGACTGCTAAACAGGCTTCTGTCTCTATCAAAGCGCCAAGCCAAGCACTGGGGTCTGACTCCTAGGGCTGAAGTGTTTAAACAGGCTTACTGGTGAAGGGGAGGAGAAGATGTGTATAATATATGCCTATGATTCATATTATTTACCAACTTTCACACAGAGAACACACAAAAACCCACCAAACAGCTGATTGTGAAGCTCTTGTACACACACAAGTGCTAGAACACAGAAGTTTCATGCCAGGGAGACGCCAGGTATGTGCACAGATAATAGAAAAGCAGGTGTGAATTTGTCCTGATTGGCTGCTTTGGTAGCAGGCAGTGGTGGTGGGAGGGGCCTAATGTCCTGATGTCTCCGCCTATAGCCACAGGTCATGATGGGTTTAACCTGTTTACCTGTGTGTGATAGGGTTAACCTGTTTACCTGTGTGTGATGGGTTTAATCTGTTTACCTGTGTGTGATGGGTTTCACCTGTTTGCCTGTGTGTTATGGGGTTAACCTGTTTACCTGTGTGTGATGGGTTTCACCTGTTTGCCTGTGTGTGATGGGTTTAACCTGTTTACCTGTGTGTTATGGGGCTAACCTGTTTACCTGTGTGTGATGGGTTTAATCTGTTTACCTGTATGTGATGGGTTTTACCTGTTTATCTGTGTGTGATGGGTTAACCTGTTTACCTGTGTGTGATGGGTTTAACCTGTTTACCTGTCTCAAAAATAAGTCTCGTAAATGCCTAATAAAGTGCTCAGTGAGTGCAGGTCCCCTCTACGGGAAAATTCTGTGTTGATTCCGTTCAGCCATGGCATTCAGGACAGATTAGATCAGATCATGCAGTATGCCTGTTATTCTATAACAAACTGTGATGCTTTCTGCTTATTGTCTCCTCTGCACAGATGGATAAAAGTTCCCTTCCAGAGTCAATCCCATATCCAGACATTTTTTATATAAATGATTTCTCCATTGGTTTCTGTGAGCTGTAATTAATTTCTCCATGCTTGTACACTTTTGCTCGACCCTCTCTTCTCGAGTTTATCAGAACTCAAAAATAACAGCAAAGTGGGAGGTTTGAATAGGGCTCAGATTTTCAACATTGAAAATTGGATGTTGGATGTACAGTGCTTTTTTTAATTGCTTGCACAATGTGTGTATAAAATACACACAGAGAGACACACACTCACCAGAACACAATTGAAAATAATTGAACTAATAAGGAGCACAGCTAGCCTTCACAGCCAGTAAAGCCTCCAGTTCTTTGAGGCATGAAGATGGTGGAACTACCGTTTGTTGCATTTTGCTTATGTTTGGATATTGTCATACTGAGCACTGTGTGCTCTGTGTGAGTCAGACACTGTGTACTCTGTGTGAGTGAGACACTGTGTGCTCTGTGTGAGTGAGACGCTGTGTGCTCTGTGTGAGTGAGAAACTGTGTGCTCAGTGTGAGTCAGACACTGTGTGCTCTGTGTGAGTGAGACGCTGTGTGCTCTGTGTGAGTGAGAAACTGTGTGCTCAGTGTGAGTCAGACACTGTGTGCTCTGTGTGAGTGAGACACTCTGTGCTCTGTGTGAGTGAGACACTGTGTGCTCTGTGTGAGTGAGACACTGTGTGCTCTGTGTGAGTGAGACACTGTGTGCTCTGTGTGAGTGAGACACTGTGTGCTCTGTGTGAGTGAGACGCTGTGTGCTCTGTGTGAGTGAGACACTGTGTGCTCTGTGTGAGTCAGACACTGTGTGCTCTGTGTGAGTCAGACACTGTGTGCTCTGTGTGAGTCAGACACTCTGTGAGTGAGACACTGTGTGCTCTGTGTGAGTGAGACACTGTGTGCTCTGTGTGAGTGAGACACTGTGTGCTCTGTGTGAGTGAGACGCTGTGTGCTCTGTGTGAGTCAGACACTGTGTGCTCTGTGTGAGTCAGACACTGTGTGCTCAGTGTGAGTCAGACACTGTGTGCTCTGTGTGAGTGAGACACTGTGTGCTCTGTGTGAGTGAGACACTGTGTGCTCTGTGTGAGTGAGACACTGTGTGCTCTGTGTGAGTGAGACACTGTGTGCTCTGTGTGAGTCAGACACTGTGTGCTCTGTGTGAGTCAGACACTGTGTGCTCTGTGTGGGTGAGACGCTCTGTGTGAGTGAGACACTGTGTGCTCTGTGTGAGTCAGACACTGTGTGCTCTGTGTGGGTGAGACGCTCTGTGTGAGTGAGACACTGTGTGCTCTGTGTGAGTCAGACACTGTGTGCTCTGTGTGAGTGAGACACTGTGTGCTCTGTGTGAGTGAGACGCTGTGTGCTCTGTGTGAGTGAGACACTGTGTGCTCTGTGTGAGTGAGACACTGTGTGCTCTGTGAGTGAGACACTGTGTGCTCTGTGTGAGTCAGACACTGTGTGCTCTGTGTGAGTCAGACACTGTGTGCTCTGTGTGAGTGAGACACTGTGTGCTCTGTGTGAGTGAGACGCTGTGTGCTCTGTGTGAGTGAGACACTGTGTGCTCTGTGTGAGTCAGACACTGTGTGCTCTGTGTGAGTGAGACACTGTGTGCTCTGTGTGAGTGAGACACTGTGTGCTCTGTGTGAGTGAGAAACTGTGTGCTCTGTGTGAGTCAGACACTGTGTGCTCTGTGTGAGTCAGACACTGTGTGCTCTGTGTGAGTGAGACACTGTGTGTTCTGTGTGAGTGAGACACTGCTCTGTGTGAGTGAGACACTGTGTGCTCTGTGTGAGTGAGACACTGTGTGCTCTGTGTGAGTGAGACACTGTGTGCTCTGTGTGAGTGAGAAACTGTGTGCTCTGTGTGAGTCAGACACTGTGTGCTCTGTGTGAGTGAGACACTGTGTGCTCTGTGTGAGTCAGACACTGTGTGCTCTGTGTGAGTCAGACACTGTGTGCTCTGTGTGAGTGAGACACTGTGTGCTCTGTGTGAGTGAGACACTGTGTGCTCTGTGTGAGTGAGACACTGTGTGCTCTGTGTGAGTGAGACACTGTGTGCTCTGTGTGAGTGAGACACTGTGTGCTCTGTGTGAGTCAGACACTGTGTGCTCTGTGTGAGTGAGACACTGTGTGCTCTGTGTGAGTGAGACACTGTGTGCTCTGTGTGAGTCAGACACTGTGTGCTCTGTGTGAGTCAGACACTGTGTGCTCTGTGTGAGTAAGACTCTCTGTGTGAGTGAGACACTGTGTGCTCTGTGTGAGTGAGACACTGTGTGCTCTGTGTGAGTAAGACTCTCTGTGTGAGTAGGATGCCACTCTAACCCTTGAGCCTCTGTAAAACAGCACCAACAAATCCCTCCCATTACAGCACTTATCCAGCTGACCTCTTACCCAAGCATAATGGTCTCAGAAACGTGAGCAAAACAGCATTCCTCCACACTGCAGTACCATTGTCAGCCTGCAGAGGGCACTGGAGACACAGAGCAGGTGTGAGCCCCTTTCTGCTGACACTGATACACGCTCACAGTCTGAGGCATGAGAAATCACAAATACATCTCCATGAAGCATGCATCCTTTTTAATAATCTCTACATTAACTTTATATGCACCCAAGGATATGTATGCCTATGATTGCTTCATTGTGGATGTTTCTCCTCAAATATGTTGCTATATGGCCCAATTCCTGCTTGCTGCAGTGGGTGTGTGAGTCTCTCTTGTGCTGATGTTATGTTGTTTACCTGCTGTGCTGCTATTTTACGCCGTATGCCATGAAATACCCTGATGACTGTGGTCAGTATTTACCGATTTGACATAAGCTGTTATTAAAGCTTATTAATAAGTTTGATAGACATTATATAATTGCATATGGAGGTGGGATGTCGGTTGTTTGGTGTGGAACACAGCACTACTATAAAAAGAATACCTATGACTTTAAGAAAGTCGTACTTTTTGTCATAACTTACACAACATTTTTTTTTTTATTGAAGTTTGAAAGAACAAAAGCTCTTGTTCTTCAGCTCTTGTGTGTGTGTGTGTGTGTGTGTGTCAGGCTCTTAGCTGGCCTGCCTTGCAGCTGTCTGTGTGTGTGTGTGTGTGTGTGTGTCTGTGTGTGTCAGGCTCTTAGCTGGCCTGCCTTGCAGCTGTCTGTATGTGTGTGTGTGTGTGTGTGTGTGTCTGCGTGTGTATCTGTGTGTATCTGTGTGTGTGTGTGTGTGTGTGTGTGTGTGTGGCATCTGCTCAAGTCTGACTCAAACATGTTGGCCCTTTTATTTACCTCTCTTTGCTCTTCCTGGCTCTGTGTGCACCAGGAAGCTCCTCTCTGCTGCTCATCCTCCTCTCTGCTCCTGCTCTCTCTGGAGGCAGGTTGGGGCAGGATGTGGTAGAGCTCTCAACAAACCCACATCCCCTCTCAACAAACCCACAGCCCCTCTTAACAACCCCACACCCCTCTCAACAAACCCACATCCCCTCTTAACAAACCCACAGCCCCTCTTAACAAACCCACAGCCCCTCTTAACAAACCCACAGCTCCTCTTAACAAACCTACATCCCCTCTTAACAAACCCACACCCCCTCTTAACAAACCCACAGCCCCTCTTAACAAACCCACATCCCCACACAACAAACCCACAGCCCCTCTTAACAAACCCACATCCCCTCTTAACAAACCCACATCCCCTCTTAACAAACCCACAGCCCCTCTTAA